>NW_017259396.1:1406556-1430330 GCF_001594045.1 Atta colombica
TTATAGTTATAAAATAGATTTCTCATTTCTAGTTTGTTACAAACACACACACATAGAGACGTTGCGTTACAATATATGTCTACTAAACATATTTATTATAGTAATTTTATAAACAACTAAAATTCTATCATACGATTCGCTGTTTTTTACATTACGTCTGTTTGAACATTTCGTTAAATCTACCAAAATTACAAGCTTTTCCCTGAAAAATTTTATATATCGAAGCAGGAGAACAGAAACTCACTAAAGTCGCGTGACATCGATCCAAATAATTTCGCGGTTGCGACCTCCTGGTTAAAAAAGGAAGAGAATTTTTATAATTATAAATAAAATATTGTCCAAATTTACATCCCTTCCGATCATCACAAGTCATCATGACTTAACAAACTAAAAAAAAATAGACAAAGCTATTAGACATACGACTAAAGCGCTAATTTAAATTCATATTTGACTAACATGCTATGTTGAGTTCAATAAATAAATGCCCGCACGCTTAACGTCTCCAACGCAGCACCTGGATCGCGAAAAAACCGATATGTATATATAAATATTATTACAACTAATATTTTTCAGACAAATGATCGCTATTGTGATTTTCATGACGATTTCTTGCGTGTAAAATCCGCGAAGGTGAACGCCGGTCTACGGTAGATCTCACCCCATAGCGCGAATTGACGGTTATTTCCTGGACTCAAGTCTAAATCCAAGTCTCTCTCTACGACATACAACGACCATAATAAGAGCAACGCGGTGTTAATAACGGACTCGGTAAAAAGCCGATTGACAATCAAGTGACAATACATTTCGTCGGCGATCAGGCCGGCATGCCGTCGGCGGAGCTCCATCGACTATGCGGCCGTTGAAAGATTTAGCAGTCGGCCCAACTTCAGAGCTACCAGGTAGTAGGATAGCATAAAACACGATGCCTCTTGCCCAGGCCATTGCCGACGAAGCCGATGAGGGACTCCCACCTCCGAGAGAAGGAGTATCTCTCTTTCCCGCTGTGTAATATAATTTATCGCGCGTCATGAACGCAACAAGAACTCGGTAAGACCGACAAGTCCGACGGGCGCACGAAACGCTTCGCAAGAAAAGTAATTGTGATAATAAATTAGGGGCAAGATAATAATAAAGACTGTTACAGGAAATTTAGCATTAAGATGAGGGAGATGTTAGCAGAATCTTAATTTCGGACTTAATTATTCATAGCTCGTTGAAGACTTTGTGAAAATGACATGATCTCTCTCGACGATCTTACCAAGAAAAGATGATTTCCAACTTCATCAGAACGACATTATATGCACTTCCTATTGATTATAGACCGTAATTTGAATTTCACTGTCTGAATTTTATCAAGGTTAGACTCAAGTTAGTGAATAATGCATCTTAATGCTCGTGGAGCTAGCGATAGTTCGCGATCTCGAAAGGGCGTAACGTAGGAGTGTCCAGAAAGATCGGCGGTACCAAAGAATTGCGGCCGAGCCGCAATGGATTTCGCGCGCACCTCGTTACTTATGGAGGAAGCGGCCGCCGCGAAACCGCGTACCGGTCTGGGTGGAGTTACCCGCGGCGTTGTACCGCCTTTGACAAATACTTGGAAACAGGATAGCAGGAGCAGAACCGGAGAAAGAGAGAGGGTGAATCGCCGTTAGGAAACGAAGAATCATGCAGTAATGGATTACGCCAACTCAATGAGAACCTTGATATAATTACCGTATCAATGATCATCTTAATTTTATTTAAAGTTTATTACAATTTCACTTGGAAATCACGAAACATTTTAAAAAGTTCGCTTTTAAATTTTGATATTAAATTTAATTTACTTAGGGTTTAATTATATTAAAATGAAAAATATTTTAGCTCAAATAGCTTTCATTTTTTCATCATTATTTACTTGTATATATGTTATATATTTATATATACTAATATATTCATGCGCGTGTCATTTTATTAATATTTATAAAATAGTATTAATAAAGCCTAGCCCGTGTTAATAATTATTATTAATATAAAAAAACGGAGCCAATGAACAAGAAACAAATTTTTACGTATTTATATGAATAATATTTAGATAGGAAAAAAATATTGCTTTATAAATTCTAAAGAAGAGACTAATATACGTATGTTGCGAACGAATGAAGCGGAGAATCTTAATTCTTTCTAAATGTGACTGTATAAAAATAGACAACAGAAAGCGATAATTTTTCGCAAGTAGATTCAGTTCCCATTCAAAATACGAATCTCAAAAATTTAGTGATTATCTCTATTATCTGTGTCGAAAATTTGTTAGAATTAATTAATTAATAATTTAACGAAATTAATTTCTAAGATTTATCGAACTTATTTTTAAGTATCTAAACAATAGATGTCTTTATAAGCAAGTTTGTCACAAAATTGGAAATCAGAGAAATCAGGAAAAAATAAAGGATTTTGCAAAAATTTTCTAGAAAATAAAAATTCTTGATTTTAAACGTAGTAATTAAATTGTTCTTTCAAAATATTTGACGATTTTCAAATCAGGGTGAAAATATAAAAAAAATTCGAAGTATTATTGAAAGCATGAGAAAAAAATCATGAAATTTTATCCAAAAATCAAGGAAAAGTTATGGAATTTTAGAATGAGAAATTGGTGACAGCTCTGATAAGGGATACGAAACATGTCGATCCATCACTGCGGAAGCAGTGAAAAGAGAAGGAGTATGCACGGCCCACTTCCTTTCCACGGAGGAGTGCTCATCGAACGCGGTCGCCACGTGCCCGGTCTGATCCCGCTCGAACATGTTCCCCTGCGAATGCAAGTTTCGAGTGTGACCCGGCCTGGGGACATGGGCACGTTCTCGGCGAAGGTCAACGGACTCTTCCGTTGCTCCACTACGCCGTCCGCGGGATATGCGTGAGTGTGCACACGTGCGTACTTACGTGCGTACGTACGTACGAGCATGCGTGTGCCCGACGCCCGACGGCGGGCGGGTGTCCGCCCAGCGTCGCATCGCGTCGCTCCCATGGAGTGCACCCATTATCGACATGATCCCCCCACCACCATGTCATTGCGGGCGAACGCGCGTCGAGGCATCGCCGAGGGGATACCGACCAACGAACGAATCATGCTTCCCTACTACGTTGCGCGGCAGCTCGACATCTTGCGGTCCGCGCGGATTCCTTGCCGCGCGACGACGAGGTGAGTACGACACCGCGGAATGCACGCGCGCACGCTCGGCGTCCCGAATATGAAACCATATTGAAACGCGCCGCTGCGAATACCATGGACGATGTATTTCGGTGGCTGCCTTATTTGCCGCGTTATTGTCCACGATGGAACGATTTGCCGCAACTTGCTTTCAGATCGCAACTTCTGCAGGTAAAATAAAATCGGTCGCAGTCATCCGCAGCGAGGAAGAAGAGAAAGGAGAAAAAAGATTGCAAGGAGATTTAAGCAAAGGAGAGATGAGTCTTATCGCACTCTCGTGCGCGATCAATCAGCATGATTAATCGGTGATTGATGACTTTAGGAGTCAGTTCACCGCGAGATAAAATGTATAAAAATTAAGGAAGGAGAATAAAGCGAAAAACAAAATTGATGGCTGATCTAAAGAGTAAAAGAGTAAGAGTTTGAAAGATAGATTGTTCTTCTTTTATATCAGTTATTTAATTTTTATTATGTAATTGGTTTATTAATTCGATGTGAATCGATTTTCTAAGATTGTTGCTTTCCCACCATTAAATATTTCATGTAATTTAATTGTGTATTTTTTGTGAAGTAAAAAATATAAGTCTTTTTTTTTCTTTTTTCCCCCAATTTTATTCAAATAATAAAATGCTCGTAAAATATGTCATAATTTAAAAAATTTGCAAACTAATTCGTATCGAGTAAATATTTACAAAATTGCGAAATTGCAAAATTGAAATTTCACGATATTTAATATTAAATACTGATTTTTCGGTTATTTTTATCTTTTTTGACTTTTGAACTTTTCGTTCAAATATTGACGTGTTTTTTATTAAAAAAATGGCGTAATTTTAATAATGTTATAGCTATAAAATAATATAAATGATAAAAATATTTCTATTTTTAAAAAATCTTCACAAGATTCAAAGTTTTAAATGCAAGAATAATTTATCTTGAAAATATTTTGTAAATAACTAATCTTATAAAAAAGATCTTACGAAGATTAAAAAAAGATATATTTGACACTTTTCGCGCCACTACTGCGTCACTTCATATAAATGTTATAGATATACTTTGTGAAGAGGAACTTTGATGTTTTTGCAGCTAAATTCGAAAAAATGTATTTTGAAATTTTTTCTTTCAATATTGAACTATCCGATCAATTAGACCCCATTTTCGGCCTACAAGGAAGACTGTCTATTTTCTGTTTTATAATAAATAATAGATATTTTTATTCAAATTTTCTTCAATGCATCTTTGATTGGATTATAACTAAATTAACAAATCATTAGAGCTTAATTCGTCCGAACTTAAAAACATTTTTACTTAGAACTGTCTGAATAGAACTGTCGCGAATAATTTTTCTCCTGTCTTAAACGAAACGTTTTAAAAACCAAATCAACTTCGTAAAATAAAAAGTATACGAAAATTTAAGGAAATTGAAACCTAACCGTGTTGTCTTAGTACTGAAATTGACGATAATCGATATCGTTACTTGGTTCGGCTTTTGCATGACTCGAATGGGACGACTGTTTCGCGCCATGGACAAAATCGACATCTCGTGGCGACGACTTTGCGATGGAGTGCGGACACGTGACTGCATCAGTGCGCAGGGGCGGCTGGGGATGATCGTCGATGTTGCGGGCGCAGTGTTTTCACGACGTCGATTTTCACGTGACAGCCCGCAGAAGTGCGCGGGAATCCGGTCGTGTAATGGTGTGAGACCTGAGGCGACATTAAGTACGCACATCTTACGACGCACGATAAACGCATTTCCTGACGTTCCCTTATCACCCCGCCGAAATGCCGGAGGAGGAGAATTTTTGCAAGAAAATGTCAAAAGCCACCAGGGGAATACACGCAATCAGCGATGCCCTGGTGAACGCGAAACTGGCATTCGGTAAGGATCGCGAGATACCATGAGGCTTTCTCGAAATATCGTAAATATCGGCCGTTTTATTTAAATTTCTCAGTACAAACTGCAATTTGGTTATATACTGCAGCAAAGATGTGTCAGCAAGATAACAAAAGCATGATAAACATTGCGTTATTCTTTGTTCTATATATAGCACTCATTGTTTGTGCTTTTAATGGTCACTGTTTGTCAATTTTTTAAGGTCAGTATTAATAGTCCTTATTTTAAGATTGTCATCTTAAATAATATCTTAAGATGCTAATATGTTTATTATATTTTAAGACAGTCTTAAATGTAAGAATCGACTAAATATTGATCTTAAGTCTTCTAGTATTATACTTGACAAGTATATTAATATCTGAAGAATAAATACTCGATGTTGAATGCTTTGTATCTAAATGCTACATACAATTTTATTAACCTATTCCATGTAACAAAAAATCTGGTTCCAATAATTACAATACTCTAAAACTAGGATTCCTCGACGATTCCGTATGGGCTGATGGACTTTTGGTTTTCTACGAGGTCTTTCGCTACCTGGAGGGTGCCATGATTAGATTAAGAAACACCAAAATTGGATTGCTTCCACTCAGTGAACTTCAACGTACAGAGGCTTTCGAGCGCGATCTTGATCATTATTTGGGAAAAGGATGGAGGAAAAACTACAGTCCCAGGTACAAAAGCTGCATACAGTAATCATATATGATAATGTTGTGAAAATAAAATCGTTTTATTTTCCTACGCTTACAATGAATAATAAAGATATCAGTCTTTTATAATAGTATAATTAATATAATTGATAATAGTAATTATTACAGAAAAGAAATCTTAATCCTACAAGTCTGTTTTACAAATTTTAGGGATAGCGTCACCAAATATCTGATGCGTTTGAGAGAAGTGGAAGACACGGATCCCACTTTATTAATGGCATATATTTATCATCTTTACATGGGTCTCCTCAGCGGCGGTATCATTCTACGTAAAAAAAGGCAAATCGTACAGAAGATTTCGCCTTTCAAAGCGCAACCATCGAACGATGGTAATAACGTCACAGACTTTGGGCAGAACAGTATATTTCAGTTAAAGCGTGAATTACGTGAATCGATGAACAGAATCGCGGAGACATTGGATGAGGACACGAAAAATAAACTTATCGAAGAAAGTAAAATAGTCTTTGAATTGAATAATGAAATTATCAAAAGTGTGCAGACGGGCAGTCATGTTTTTGAAAAAATATTCTATTTTATTGGCCCAGTTTTATTGGTTCTTTTCGTCCTGATAATCGTCCTCAATATCCTTTACAAATACATTATACGTTAATAAAAATATTATACGTTAATTCAATTAACGCTAATTTAACGTCAATTTACTTAAAAAAAAAAGATAAATTTTTGTTCGGCCGAAAAGTGCTAATATCAAAATCGAAATGTATAATACCACATTACGCGCTGTATCTCTCGCCTTTCTATAGTTATATATAAATGAATTATTACTATTATTTGTACAACATAATTTAAGAATATTCTGTTTCATACAGTTTATAATGTCGAAAATATTGAATTACCAAGATTTGGTAAAATTGACAAATTTTATCTATTATGTTTTAAATCTGCAAAGAATGCTTTTTAAATCTTATTTGCAATTTGCTTACAGTTTTCACGAAAAAGTGACTTAATATTTCTCTTTCTACCAGATCTTTCTCTATAATCAGTTTTCGTAATAAATTCAAAGTATTGAATCTTCTTTGAATTTATCGTTATCATCACGTTAAGAATAGATATGTATATTAGACATATAAACAACACAATAAAGATATAGTACTTCGAGACTATTAAACTAAAACTAATTTAAACTTAAGATTCCTGTTCACTTATCACTACTATTTCAGAATAAAAATTCTTGCAAAATATCTGAAAACTTCCCTTTTGTTTCGTTAATTAGTATGCGTTCCATTTAACATTTGCCCTTGCGTGCATTATTTCATCCTTGTTTAATAATTGATAACAAGGATGAAACGATGCTCGCGAGAGTTGTGAATGTTAAAACGCACTCTTAATAAATAATTTTATATGTAAAAATGAATTATGTAAAAAACGAAATAAATTATGTTTACAATTATGACAAACTATTAAATTAATAAATGATGAAGTATAGAAATAAATGATTTAATTTCTCTTTGAAACAAAAGTTTTTGTATTTTAAGTCTATTCTATCGATTAATGTTTTATTGAAAAATATTTCTATTTAAATAATTTTTTTGCTTTCTGTAAGTCTTGCTTCTGATGTTGTAATCTGAGGTAGTAGTGATGAATGAATTGAAGCTTTAAATTTATTATCAATTTATCAATTATTATCAATTTTATAAATATTAATATGTACAATAATGCATAAAGATACATTATCGTACATGTAATATAATACACGCATTATTATTGACCAGCAAAGATAAAAGATAGGAAAAGTAATACAGATGAAGTTAATAGCTATCGAATCTAATTCGATATCTGCACTTCTCCTACGTTGGTAATCCATTCTTCCAAATTATTATGTACATGACTACTTTAGAACTTTTAATATCGCCTGGATATCAAAAGAGAAATTATCCCAAGTCTTTACGCGAAAATCAAAGATAGGATAATTTTGTTTGTAATTCTTCGTTAAAAGCAGCGAACTATCATGTCCCAGACTTACGAAAGGAATCGGTGGAATAGTTTGAAAATCTTTTTGTAATTTGCGCACAGCTTCTCCGAATAGCATCGACTTGATATTTCCTTCTGGCAAACTTTTTTTACGAAAATCTAAAAGAGAGAAATCAATTTCGAAATAATATCATAATAATATTGGATTATATTATTAACATTTATATTAAAAGATATAACACCCTTTACATAATTTAGATATCTCGTTAAATATATTATTGTGATATGTTTTAAGCGAGATCTCATATTAAGTAGAAGTAAGATTTAGATTATAAACAAACGTAGTGTACCTTTTACTTCTTTTTCCAATGATTGCGCTTTGTAACTAAAATCATTATATTTGATCGACTGAATCGCAGGATCAATTAGAAATGAGCACGATTGAGCAGGGCTGTCTATTAGTTGCTTAACAAGAGGTGATTGAGCCTCCTCTTGATCTCCAAATAGATTTCGTTTAAATGCTGTCTTCGACGCGTCTTTCTTATTGTCATTTACACCACGGCGATTGCGAGCCGGAGAAGTGTTTGATTGACGGCCAACTTTAAAATCAGGAACTACGCTCTATAAATAGAGCACATGACAATGTGTATGAAAGTTTAGATTATAATATAAAAAGAATTACACATAAGATATTTACTTGTGGTGGACAAGTAGAAAAGTGATGGAAAAGCGACGCTGTGGTAGAAAAGTGCTGTTGTCGTTTGCTCTTTGAAACTGTTTCAACATCTCCCAACGATTTATGCCTTTGTCTTCGTACAGTTGCAATGGCGGTTCTCTCACGTTGCTGTTTCTCTTGAATCCACCGTTTTATCCGCCTGGACAAAAGAGTGACACACATGTAACACAATTTTTCATTAAATATATGGATTTTATAGAAAATAGTAAATAATTACTTGACAAATGGTACCACCATAAAAAATGCTTTTGGACTAACACCCATTTTCATTTTAGGGGTCATATCTTTTTTCGTGTTGGGCAAATCCGCTACGGCGAACCATTCAACATTCTTTATTTCTTTCCGCGTTTTTGGTTGAAACTTTGTATCCTTTTGCACACCCGAAATAATGTACAATCTCACAGTTTGATCATTTATTGTAGATTCAATGTACTCGTTTTTATCTATCAAATTAGATATATCAAAACCAGTTTCTTCCAACACTTCTCGAATAGCACAATGAAACGGCTCCTCATCTTCATTTACTTTTCCTTTAGGAAAGCCCCAACTATTCTTTGCCCAGTAGCTCTGCACCAGAAGCACCTTAGTCATATCTTCATTTAACACAATCGCCCCAAACGTCGGCACATTCTGTTTGTACTCTCTCCATTGCTCGAGCACAGCATCAATGTGCTGCACGTGTGGTTTCAAAAATGGTATGTGTTGAAATATATGAGTGGCAAATTCTTTCATGCCACATGATCTTAATTTAGGATATTCCTCTGTGCAGTAGAAGTCAAGATAAAACCAATGTGCCAATTCGACTTGAAAGCAAATTCGTACCAAATCTTTCCTCTCCTCCTCGGGTACATTGATGATGAATCGACTGCAGAATAATATAAAGTACAAAATATTGTATAAAAATAACAAAAATGATTATGCTAAAATGATGCAAATGCATGAGATTTAACTATGTTATTGTTTTTTGTTAAATGTATTATTATTCCTATTATATTAGGTATGGGAAAAAATTCGTGGCGTTTTTCCCATTAGATGGCATTAAAAAAACGCCACGAACTTTTTCCCACACCTAATATTTAGTATAATTAGATAGATAGATAGAAACCGACCTGCTGAGATCATCGAGGATACCAGATGGAATTTTATGTTCCATTATTCTATTCGATGGTTCGATGATTCTTTAGAGTGGCAACCGATTTCCATCGAGATCTTCGAGGCTCTTGTTATTACTGACAATCGTGTGGATGGCAGCAAAAAGTACACTATATAAAAATTGATCCCAAAAATTTAGCGTGAAAAATTAATAAAGTTAATAATTAATAAAATTAATAAAATTAATAAAATTAAAAAAATTAGTAAAGATGTAATTTGTACAAATGTGATCGTGACAAATAATAATACATAAAACAAATAGTAATTGCTTACATTGACTTAACCTCAAAAGTTATGATATGTTCGTGGATGTATTCCGTCTTGATTAACACAATGTACGCGCTTTATTCAAAATTATCCTGCAAAATCGATAAATATCGTTTACATAATATTTATAACTTATATAACTTCAAAAATTACATTCTAGGAAGTTAACCTTACTTATCGTACATATCAGCTGATTTTTATGTCGCAAATCGATCACATAAAGTGCGCATGCGTGGTTGTAAGAATTGGCCAATCACTATTGAATATTCTCCTCATATTAAACTGTGACTGGTCAATTCTTATAACTACATCATACAATGACGCCCACGCATTGTAGAATAGACACAAAAAAGGATTCATCTTCTAAAAACAATACTCCTATCGATTTGTTTTTATCTATTTTTAGTATACATTTTTCGTGAGATGATGATTTCTACTACATACACACACAATACAGATTAAACAAAAATAAAGATACCACTGTGTCCTTTCTCGAATTACTTTTTTATAAGACAGCGCACATTTTTGTATATTTTATTGAATTAGATCTTCATTTCTTTTTTATAATTTTTATTTTTATAATTCCATAATTTTTATAATTGTCTTAATTTTTATAATTTTAAAATATCTCTAACTTCTAAAAAAACGTGTACGTGCATAGAACGAACCGTGCAAATAAGAAATAATTAAAACAAAATTTGCTATCAAGTGAAACTTTCCATATACATATTATTAGAATATTCTTGCTTAAAAATTGCGAAACGTTGTTTATCGCACATTTGACAGGATAGAAAAAAAATTTTTTGCTAACTAATGAGACCTAACAACTGCTGCAGTATAACTTCTATATCGTTACCATCGTTATTCTCTAGCACAATGTCCCAATTACTTATGTTATCCAAGTCGCACTCTGTCTCTGAATCGTCTATGCCTAAAATGATTAAATTACTCTGAAGATCGAGTTTTTACAATTCCTTAAAATTATAATTATGTTATAATATTATTACCTGGTGTATAAACCCAGCCACGTTTCTGCCTAACTTCTTGGGAACAAACTATACGTACAGTCTTACATGCATCCTCGAAGTTTTCTGTAAACCATTTAATGTCAGTTTTTCTTCTGATGTCGCTTATTATCCACACTGGCTTGTCCCATGCTGAAAAATATATATGTATATTTATATATACTATAGAAATTAATATCTCTAGAAATTAACACACTTTTATGGCTTAGTCACAATGAAAGAAATAAGAAACAAGAGGAATATATATATTTTTTTTTTCTTTATCTTATATATGTATACATATATTTTATATATATATTTTATATATATTTTATATATACATACAGATTTCAACCTATCAGAATTCCAGTGTACCTGATTTCTAATAAGTTGAAATCTGTTAATTCCTTTCATTACAATTGACATATACAGGCATAGACCAGTATTCATAGGCTGCGTTCAGTTTGGACGCTTTCAACATTTCTATTCTACATCTAATGAACTATAAAGACAGAATGATGATTATATAAGTGCTTAAACAAATCAAATACAGCCATAATCGGTTCTTATTTCAAGACTTCTTAAGTAATGTCTTAAGATACTAAACAATTCTGTGATTGACTTATGTCTTAAAACTGTACTTAAGATCATAAAAAGATGTTAAATATATTTAATATCACTTAAAACGATATTAAATATAAAAAACCAAATATGAACATCAACTGTAATCTTTAATAAAAGATTCTTCAATTTTGTTGTACCATTATACATGTCAATAGCAGCGCGACAGAAGTATCCATAGTCCTTCCTTCTTATATCCTCACTCCATTTGGCCATTTCCAATCGATACTTCTCCTTGTATTCTCCACTTCCCAGCAATTGATTGACGTCGAGACCCAAAGATTTTGACCAGTGTGTTTTTATAGGTCCTGATAAGCGTATAATTGTACTCCTTTGTGCACCTATTCTAAAAATCATGTAAACAAATATTATGTCAAGAAAAAAATTATATTAATAAATTATATTATTATTTAAGAAAAATATTAACTATATCAGATTAATAATAATTAATTCTTCAATTATTAAATAGAAATGTCTCTATACAGCTTCATTTTATTTGACATTTTTCATATGTTAATGTTCAGTTTTCTGCTGAGTAATGCCATTCTGTATTATCGACAAATAATTTTAAAATATCGATGTAGTACCTGTTGTACAAGATATCAGTAATGTAATCCTTTCCAGATTTCCTTTTGCCGCTAAACAATAAAATTCTCTCTGGTTTCGTCGAATTATTCATTTTATGAATTATTGATTTTCATGACGGCGCACACTTCCAGCGCCTGCTCTATGGCCATATTGACATATAACGGTATAATCACGATACACTATAGGTACAAGCAGATATAAGTTGTGCAAGCGCCATAATTCATAAAAAAGAAACACTGAATATACGATAACAAGTTTTGGAGTTTTTATTCCTATCACGCTTATCCACTTGTTCCTTTACAAAAAATTCACATTTTATTTATTGAGGTACACCAATATTGTAAAACTAGAGATGGGTGAAAAACTAATCTCAAATGTGTTTTTTTTTATTTATTTTAATAGAGTCATTAGTTTACACTGAATTTATTTCTTATTTTTAACTTCACGAAGAGCTTTTCGTTGTTCTGCCTTCTTTAACTGAGCTTTCGGTTTCAGGTTATGTTTCTTTGCAAAGCGTTGATTTCTCAAGAATTTCAGGTCCATCTATAAAGCATATAAAAATACATGCATATAAAAATATATATACATATAAAAGATACTTGTAGAATCAATAAAGTATGAATGGACGTCATAAAAATCTTTAAATATTTTAAATATCGAAGATACATGTTGAGTGTATTGTCTACTGAATATTTCGTCGCATACAATATTTTACATATTTTTTCTTTTACTTCTTAAAGATTTCTTCTTCTTAAAGACAGAAAATAAAATATTGAAATGAATATAATGTACAATAGATTATATTGATAAAACTTACGCCAAGTGTGCTTTCATGCCTATATCTCTTAGGCTTTTTAATACCATTTCGATGCGCCTTTCTGTCTGAAAAAAATACAAAAATTAATAGTTCAGCAACAATAATTTACATATTTGATTTATAAGAGATTTTAGATTAAATATATTTACTACATATATATAATATATTATATATTTATACATGTAATACCATCTAAAAAATATTAAAATTACATAAATTTTAAAATAAATATAAAAATCCAATTTACTAGATTTTCTGACATATTATAAATTTTTATAAATTATTTATAAAATATACTTACTCTGATTATGATTTGTGTGATTCTTAGACTTGGCCATCTTTTGGATTTATTTATTTCTACCTGTAACAATATTTGATTATTTCAAGACATGCATACTATTTATTGAGGTTAAGTGACTCGTGAAGAAAACTATTATCTCTCAAGACTTTTGTGCATAATATCCATAAGAAAGTGTAATTTTATATAATAATAGGTTAAAAAAAGTGCAATTCTTTAAATGTATTTCTCGACTTTAGTAAATTAAACGGATTTATAAAGTGAAAATTACAAATTCTACAAAAAACCATACACAGCTTTCGGAAACGGAAGCGGGAAGAAACGTGTTCAATATCGAATTGAAATAGTCGCGTAATGAAAATGAACCATATAACGATGCCAGCGCCAAATGCTTTTTGCAATGTTTTGTAGTTTGTACAAGACTGTATATACACTTAAAGTTTTTAAAATAATACCATTTGGAATAATATAGAATATAAAAGATAAAATACAAAATAATTGTAAAACATAATGGTGTGGTAACAACAGGAATATCGATTCCAACCTATCAGAAACCGTGTATTCTGGTGTATTCAAAATTTGATAGGTTGAAATATAATCTTTATTCCTAATTCCTTATTTCTTCTATTTTTGGGGCTGCACTATTATTTTTTATAATTATTTTGTATTTTATTTTTTATTATCTCATCATCATCATCTCAGTCCTATTTTGTTCGTTTGCCACAACAATCCTATTTTATTCTCACGCCAAGGCGTGCACTGTTAGAAATGTTCTTAAATTTCATTAAATTTTAAGTTACACAATTTGAACTTATAATTTCATGACATTACATTATAAATTTAATGTATTTATAACTAAAAAGTATATTTGTGTACATATACATAAAATTTAATGTATTTTTCATGAAAATTTATGAAATTTAATATACTTTTCATAAAATTTTATTAAAAGTACATTAAATTTCATAAATTTAATATATGCACGTTCGTTACATTTAAGTAATACTGTAATTTATTACTGTAACTGAATTAATTTTCAGTTATCCAATCAGAAATAGTTTCTCGAAAAGACGTTTCGATGTTGTTACGATGAAAAAGTTGTCGATTCGAAATTTCAACATTTGCGAGTAACAAAAAAAATTACGTAGAGAGTACAATGAGAGTTTGATACATTTTTAATATTTTTGGTATAAATTTGTGATACATCATCTTATATTTTGAATATTTTCGTTCAAAGATCGAATCGACATTTTTTTCAATTTCATTTCGACAATTGCAATATCGCTCTAATCATAAAAGCTTTCTCAAACTTTTTCAGAATTTATAAATAATTTTATAACTTTTTGAAAATTGTAGAATTTTTTTTTATGAATCGGAACATTTTTTACAACTATCGATAAAGTCTGCATCTTTTCTTCTAATAATTCTTTGTGTCTTATTTTATTGTTTTATTCCTGTTGAATAACATTACTTTTATTTGTACTTTGTAGTTTATTTAATATAATCTTATTACGTCACTTTTGTATTGAAGAATTTCAGGGAATAAATGAGCACGAAATCAAGGAAAAATACCATCGAAGTCTAGCTAAATTAATTCTAACTCGAATCGATATCGAAACAATCTTGATTTTTAAATTAATGAAATTTAAATGTTGGTCTATCATACAAGTTTCCAATATCATTTGGAAGTATAAAAATACTACTAGTGTCATTGCTATTGCACTGAGTGTGTCAGTACTGCTAGTACTGACACACAATAGTGTCAACGCTGAGTATTACAGTAGTGTTACTACTGTAATAAATCATTCATTACTTTTAATTTCGTTCATAACCATGAGCTATATTTACATGTAAAAACTCGTTACATTTCTAATAGTGTACACGCTGATCGTATAGTCAGTCCAATGGACCCACCTGATGTTTAAAATGTCGATTCCGAACGATGATTTTTTGTTAGAGAAGTTCTCTTGGCAAAGATACTCTTCTCGGTGATTTGCCATATTACCTGCCGAGAGGAGCTACGAGCGTTCGAAAAATTTTTCGGTTCTGTCTGGAATTTCTGGTATAACAATCTTGTGCGCTGCCGCTACGCTACGCTTGTCTTTATATTCTACATTATTTTAAATGGTATTATTTTAAAAACTTGTGATTGTATAGATAGTCTTGTTCAAACTACAAAACATTGCAAAGGACATTTGGTGTTGGCATCGTGCCGCTATGGTTAATTTTCATTACTCGATCATTTCTATTCAATTTCAAGGGATAAAAAGAATAAAGATATTTTAGAAAAAATATTACTACACATTTTCTATATTTAAAAGAATGTATTCATAAAATAATATGTATATTAGAACTTATCTTAAAATTTCTGAAATAAGATTAAACTTAAAATAATACAATCGAATTCTTATTCAAATAAATTTTTATTTTTATTTAATTTTTCACATATTTAATATGTTTTTATTTTAAATTTTGCATGCAAGCACACGTTACAGTAAAGAAAAATATATATGAAATATTTAATACTTAGCACATTTATAAATTAATGATATTTTGATATGAAGATATGAAAATTACTCTTATAATGTACAATCTTACACTTTTATCTCAGGTTAATATATATAAACATATGGCAAACAAAGTATAGAATTATACTAATCCTAAATTTTTGCACTACAAAGTATATCACAGTCAAACTCTCTACTAATAATGATGTACCCATATTAATCTAAAATAAATTTCTCATTTATAGATGTCATTATTAGAGTAGACATTTTATTTTACAATAGCTAATTATTTTAAACAAAAAGTTAAAAAATATGCTAATATATAAGGTAATATTATATAAACAAAGAAGTATAAGGAGACATTTAAAAATATATATCTGTTGCATTATTTCCTATTGTATCATCCAAAAAACATTATTAAGAAAGTATTATTTGAAAAATTTTAGAGTGATAGCCACTGCATGTGAAATGTAAAAAAGTTATACTATAGTAGATGTCTATGTGATTTGCGAACACAGATCGCACTATGGAATGTACATCGATATTTGAAGAGTCGCTCTTTATAAACCGGATAATTGTCTTTGTAATATGATCCAATCTATAACTTTTTGCTGGAGCTGTCGTTTCTCTAATAAAGCCGTAGCAGCCTTTTGAAATTTCTCCTCATTTCGACGTATATACATTCTTGCGTCTTGTTCCATTTGGCTGATCTTGTCGGGTCGGATTTCAACCATCGATAACATTTCCGTTAAATAAGGATTAAATCTGAAGTAAATATGATCAGGTAGCAAGTCATTGAGCATCGTATGCACAGCTGAAAAAATTGAGATCAATTTAATTATTGTCAATTATAATCTTTCTTTAATTTATTTCTAAATTTTTGTAGTAAAATTAGTTATACTACCTTTATTATGCCTGTATTAGTATTACCTTCTGTATCGGTGGCGCTATCCAAAATTTTATAAAACTTCTCTCTCCAGCTCGAAATAGCTACCTCCAAAGATTCATTTCCACTGACGTGATGTGGAATTCGACCTGTTCCGAATGATACGACACACTGGATTGGATTATTTGGCCACAACTGTTTGGCTTCGTGTATCGCCACGGCGCACGGGTTATTTACCAAAATACCTAAAGCATTGTTACAATCATTCTCGATAATGTTACGAAAATGATTCACGCCATAATGTCGCGTAGCTTACCGCCATCCTGATGAAGGCAGTCGCCGTATTTAAATTCCTCAAAGTAACTCGGTGCAGCAGCTGACGCTCTTACGGCTTCCCACAATTTATATTTGTGGGACCCCATATACTGGCTTTCCACTCTGTGCGGTAATGTGTAATTTCTAAACACGTAAGCCATGACGCGCTCGTGATTTACTACGGCGGATATTGCTGCAAACTAAAAATGCAAATGCCGTTAAAGGTCTTTCTACATTTAAATCACTTGCCTATGAGACATGCATTATACATTTTATATTCCGAGTTTCGTTTTCGACGATGTATATTAAAATCTACACACCTTCGGTGCATTTGGATCGCGCGTGGTTTTGATAAGAATTTTGTCGCCTAAATGCTCCGTTAATAATTTTTCCCACAGCGCGGTATCGTAATATGCATGACTCCATACTAGACTGCTCGTGCCTTTTATAGCACTCTGTGTAAAGACCTTGGTACTTAAATCCTTATATAATGCTGAAACTTCATCCAATGACTTTCTCTTGTGTCCTCCTACAATAATGAATGAAGTAACGATAAGTTCGCGTAAACAGAAACTTCCTTTTATTGATGGAATAAAGTGCAGAACATGCTGTAAATCCACTTAAAAGTTTACCTTCCAAAATATCCTTTGGCAATACTGCAGATGATATAAATTAATTTAGAGACGCACACATGTTACAAACAAAAAATTATAATCCTTTCTAATATTATCTTATAATAATTATTAATAATCAATGAATATTTTTAGACTCATATATTGAGCAATTACCTAATACGGCAGCAAGAATAGCTCCTGTGCTCACGCCGCATATGTAATCGAACATTTCATACGTCTTCTTTCCGGTAAGTTCTTCCAATTTCTTCAGCATCTCTATAACCAATACTCCACGAATACCGCCGCCATCAATCGATAGGATTCTAATACCCCGACCGGGCAGAGGATCGATGTAACCCATTACAGCGAGTGCTTCTCTAATAGATGCTGCAAGAAATACATTGTTTACGTTCAGTAGAATGTTTATTTTGCATAATTTTGAAAATTTTCTCCGCTATTCCTCTAAAAGTATAATCCAATCAGTATAAGAAAAGGAAAATGTAAATTTTGAATAATGATATAATTGATACGTCATCTTCTGTTACCATTGATAGTTTTAGACAAATTTGTTGTTCTGTTAAACGCAGTCATTGAAACTATACTAGAAAATAGAAGGTGACATATATATAATCATTTAAAATTTACGTTTTTTTCTATACCTTTAATCTGTTCATCTTTCGCCTTCTGACGAGTCTGTAATAAAATTCTAATCGCTCCCTCTTTAATCGCATAATGTCTCGCCTCTGGATACTGCTCGACATGCAACAATAACTCTTCTAGTCTGCGCAATTTCGAAGCATTTGATTCGGCCGATATGATGCTGTTCAATACATGACGTGTGCGAGAGACGATGCTATGCTTTGGAATATTGCTGTGAATGTTCACTTTCCACTTTGGTATGACGACAGCACTTTGCGTAACTTTAGGAGATAATTTGAAGAGCAATGTAGAAAGAATTTGTGGCACAGTCATGCTATCTTTCGATTCTACTTTATTATCCAGTGTGCCTTGCTCACGAATTTGCTGCAAAGAAATTACTTTTGTACTAAAAGCACATAAATATTGCTATTGCCTCATTTAGACTATGTTCCATTGCACGCATAGTACACATGAGATATTATTTTAGCCTTGTTATTCGCAAAGTGCGTTAAACAAGGATAAAATGATATCATGTACATTATATGTGCAATGGGACACAGCCTTAGTTTATGAATAATTACCTGTTGTATTTTTCGTTGCACAGTTGTTGAATCAAGATCGGCGAGCGATTCTATTTGTTCAGGCATTAGCTTTACGTTATCTAAATCATTGCTGTCTTTATGTTTTGTATTTAAGGTCTTGCTTGTAGTACTGCTTGTAGTACTGTTAGATCCTGATGACAATTTTCGTATCGTTTCAAGCTGTGAATAAGTTAATTTCTGCAGGCTATCTAACCAATCTTTGGAGACAATAATTTGTTGATTCTTGTCATAGTTGACTTTGTTCAGGTAATCTTTCAATTGCGATAGAAGCTTCCACTGATTCTGCATGGACATTTTTGCTTTCTTTAGATCGTTCACAGAACGCAGAAATCTATCAGCAATGCTTGTTACATTTCCACTAGCATCCTTACCAGTTGCACTATCCGTAAGTTGTCTACAATTAAAACATTTCTTTTTCTTTATTTCTGACAAGTATAATTCCTAAGAATGACTTAAATTGCATTTATACTGATTTTAGCTATTTTCTAGCAAGAGACACATGGGGTCTGTTTTTTATTCTTATACCAGATTGCCCTAAAACTTTTTTAACCAAATATTAAACATATATCTCCAAAAGTATACATTAGTTGTAGAAAACAGATCTGTAATTGCCAATACTAAACAAAAAATGATTTATTGTATTATACTGTGTGTCTCTTACTGGAAAACATCCTTTGTCTTTCTGTAGCTACAAAACATAGACATACAAACTGTTGCAAATTAAAATTAATTTTAGAATTACTTTGGCTTAAACTGGTCTTAAAATAAAAACAAAACTGAATATGATGAATATTGGCCTAAGGAGCACTAAAATCGAAAATAACCTCCTTATTATTCGAGAACGTTTAGATAACACACACATTTGTCGTCGTTCTTCATTTTGCGACCGCAATTATTATGTATGTTTAGTTTTTTTATAAGATTCTGTATTAATTGATTCGGATTTTAAATACCATGTGAAAATAATAATAAATAAACGAAAACAGAATTCAGTTGCTGATTACGTTGACACGTTTACATCATCTGTCAAAATCAGCTGGTCATACGAGATATCGAACGTCTGTTCTGCTTTCGATTCTAATCTGACCCGTGACTCACTTCGCTTAATTTATACGGATTTCTTTATTCTGGAAATTATCTACTATAATTCAATTATCATGTCGCTTTTGATAACGTCAAGGATAATTATATTGCACAGCACACGCATAAATGATTTGTAACGACAGTAGATCTGTTCTTTTTAGCTGAATTTCTCTTGTATGATTCATCTTTCTATTTTTTCCATATTAGAAAGAAAAAGAGAAATTGTTGCAAGAAGTTCAACTAAAAAAATTACTATGCAAGAAGTTTAACTAAAAAAACAAAAATCGGTCAGTATAATTTAAGGTTATAACGCAATACGCATTTCTATATAATTTTGCTAGGCAAAATGATGCAATTACAACGGTGACGCATGCAACTTAAATTAATAATTTAAGTTAACTTCGATCAAATTTTGATATAACGTATACTCAGTTCCATCAGATTAACTTATTTAATCTCAGTTTCTCTTCAATTTATCTTTTTATCATTTAAAAAATAAACAATAAGTTAAACCAAGATTAAAATTAATCGACATTAATTATTAGAAATGGGCAAACATTATTAATTGATAAATGCCCATTATTTCTACAAAAGTAGATTAATTTTCATCTCGATTAAGTTTAATTTTAATTTATTTTTTTTAATTCTAAAAATTAGAAAAAAAATAAAGAGTAATTAAACCAAAATTAAAATTAATAGACGTAATATGTTATAAATGGTTATAAATCAACCAGCAAAATTTACAACAAAATTTCGAGTTATATATAATTTGTTGTTCCTATCTGAATTTTTTCCATGCTACCAAACAAATATTTTAATATTATTTTTATTATTTCTATCCATATTTATTCAATAAATCACAGGACTTGAAATTGTTCCAGAATCATTTCAATAGAATTAAATTTTCAATAATAAGGGATTAAAATAAATTTCTAACAAATCTATTATTGTAAATCAAAGCATATGCAAATGTATATATACACACACACACCTAGTTAATTCTAATAATTGACACTAAATATAATTATCTCACCTAGTTAACAAAACACATTTTTGGCAGTGTTTTGCATGTCTATTAAAAGCCATTGAAGACCGCAAATTATGCGATATTTTTATATCGATCCACACCACACACTCTCTCTATATCTCCTCTTCCTCAGAGATATTTAAATCAAATGTCACGAGGCAATTAAATCACATAATTCATTTAACGTTGTTTTTCCACATTCCTCTCCGTAAATATTTCAGTAGAGCCAGTAGAAGCTCAAAATAATCGAAATTACAGTTCGATTACAGAATTGAATCGTTTGATTGTCGACGATCAAGAAAACTAACAGATTCAATCAAATCAATTTTTACAATGACAGAAGAAGAAAGAAATATATGTATACTGATATAATATATATCAGCAATATAATTGTATTGACTGTATCGTCTCCACCTTCATTTGATATTGTACTAAACGCGGCCTGCACTGTCTCGATTCTTATATTACACGTGAAAGCAACACGTGATGTCTCGGTGAGTTGGCTTGAGTTGGCTAGCTCGCTTCGTAAAATCGTAAATAAGATCGTACGACACTGGCGGGCCAACCAGAGGTAGTCGCGCGACGCATTCAATACCCCCCAAGTATCCCGCGGTGCAACGATACCGAGCAAAAAGGAGGATGGAGGGCAAAGAGTCAACAGGTTCTCGGTACCTAGTTGAGAGACGATCTCGTTACGATAGGACCACGTTTGTTTACATCCGGCCTTCTGTTTGTATCCGATAGCCACTTCATAATCTCGTGACACGCGCTTCTCTCACGCAAGAAGACTAATCGCGTAAACATTGACACGTGCATCCGCTACTACGTGCGTCTCAATTATTTCGACAGCTCGGAAATGCTCTCTGTTAATTTATTTAGTCTGACTCTTCGATTTGCTTTTTTTTAAAAAAGCTTAATTTGGACTGAAATGATTAACGCGATTAAATTGATTATTATTTGTTGTCGCAATTATTATTTTGCTATTATTATTTGTGTTTTGATATTTATGTGTTGATTTTCTTTCTTGTTTTTTTGTCTAATGATTCATTTCTATCAATAGTCTCCATCAATAGATACTCTAATGTCCAACATGTAAGCATTGAATTTTTTTCGTTCTGTTAAATGTCACAGAAAACATTATTGTGTTTATTAGCAAAATATCAAGAAATAAAATTTTACTTTAAAGTAGCACAAACTAAATGCATATTCATACTTTTATTTATTAATAAAAAAAATAATTGGCATGAATGAAAAATTGTTTCAGTTTGCTAAATTTACTTAATATTTTTATTATAAATATTTAATATCGATATAATATCACAATGATATCGTTGCGTGATATCGTATTGCGTAATGATTTTTCGAAAATACTACGATTTTGGCTACGATTCACTGGATGCTATAAATGCTTTGAAGATGCTGCATTCTCTTTGATTGGTCAATTAGTAACATTTTTTCTTCTGATTGGTTAATCAAATGCTTCAAAGTATTTATAGTGCTAAGTAGATTGCATCCATCAGGCTATAGACATTGAAATAATTACAAGATATTCAACTTTTTTATTTGATGAAAAATGTTTACATATTGATAATAAATAAATATTGAAATTCCTGTAATCATTAAGACATTTAATGACAATCATTAATAAAGTCACTTAAAAAGAGAACAAATATTATTAAATAAGCTGCCAAAATTCTTGATAAAAAGAGTTACTGAAATAATTGCGTGATTGTTATTAAAAAACAAGTAAATATATGTAGGACATAAAATAAAAAATCCTAGACAGCACACAATATTTATAAAATATTGTGTGCTGTCTAGGATTTTTTATTTTATGTCCTACATATATTTATTTGTTTTTTAAAAACGTCAATAACAATCACGCAATCATTATTTCAATAACTATTTTATCAAGAATTTTAAATTTATAAGATTTATTTTAAAATATTTTGAAAATATTTTGACGATTTTAGATTGCACACAGATCATAAACATTTATTATAGATATTATAAAATATTCATTGAAATATGTAGTAAAAATACTATGAAAAGTATAAAATATTTATATAACATTTCAAAAAATGAATAGTAATAATGTTTATGATAAATATTTATCATAAATATTTTGTGCTGTCTGGAGCAATTGTATTGTATATCACGAGATTTATCTTGCCTAATATAAATTGCTCGACAAATACTTATATCATTTTTCAAATGAACAAACATGTCTCGGAAAACCATGATTTGGCTCGCACGTATATCGGATGATGTACAACGTCATATCGTAAATCGAGAAGATTCGTTACGAAAAAGCTTGTTCGATTGGCTCATGTCCAGATGACCTTGCTGGTCGATTGGCTGAGTTGTGAAGGCTCGTCGTATCGCACTGTTTTTCTTTAACAGAAATTGGCTCGCTATCTGCGACACCGTTATTTGTAAAGCCGCATCATTCACGGATTAAGCATCCGTCTTTTAATGAAAATTGAATTGGATTTCCTAGTACACAATTACGTGATGTATCTTTCGAATTGTCGATATTGATATATATAATTCGATATTATGACAGAAATTTCAATATTTATTTGTAAACATTTTTCACCAAATAAAAAAGTTGAAGATCTTGTAATTATTCTACGATATTTTATTTTGAGAATAATACGATTAAAATTAAATAATTGCAAAATAATATAATAATAATAATAATGATATAATAATAAAAATGTTAAAACATGTATTAATACACTGAGAAAAAATATAGTTAATTTTAATAAATATTTAGTTCATACTGCCAATTAAACAGTTTACTTACAGTAAGTAAATATTTGTTCAATAAAAAAAATGATTGTTAAATCAAATTAACATTTCTTGTATCAAATAAATATATCTTTATATTTAATA
>NW_017259396.1:1431257-1451068 GCF_001594045.1 Atta colombica
ATATATATATATATATATAGAAGTACCACTACATCCTGAAAATCCCTCGGGGTTTAACGCAGACTCACGCCATAATGCAACTTCATTCTGCTGAAAGGCTCGTGCGAAGCCACCGCTATCTCAAATCGATGCATTTCGACACGGATTCGCGTCTTGAATTTCCCAGACACGCGTACGCGTACAAAATGCTTTAGATCTAACGAGAATTGCCTTCGATATACCTTGGATCATGCAGTTGCATTTATAAGAAAAAAATCGCATTTGAGTCAAGAAATCTACGGCTAGTATTTATAATCGATTCTTATATTTATAAGATTGTCTAAAATAGTCTTAATTAAAATATCATGAACTAATTAGAAAGTCGCATTAGTATTTTAAGACATACTTAAGACGATCTTAAAATAAGAATCAACTATGAATATTGCGGACATGGTTTATAAAGAAACAGGTAATTTTGTTACGATCCGCCACACCATGAGTGCAATCGGTACAATAAAATTGCCGTCAGGAGTTGGAAGCGAGACTCGGATTCGCCTCATTTATTTTCACGAGAATTGACACGAGATCCTTTCACACGTGTTCACTAGAGAGATCTGGAAAAAACTGTAAGGCATTTTTCTTTTGTTTGAGAGGAAATCGGTTGAGAGGAAGTCTTGATTGCTGTACAATCGATTGCTGCGAATCCCTTGCCCTTCACGGCTGCGAAAAGCGTCGGGGAATAAAATTCGAGAATTGAGAGAATTTATTTATTTTCATCCCGTAATTTATATCTGTACGAAGTTGTAATTAATGCACGTAATAACATTTTTTTCTCTTTCTTTTTTTTCCATTCGCAGATGCCTCCGAGGGGCGCGTTTGGATTGCGCATTGCCATGGCTCCGTGGGACTGTATCAACCCCTATATAAGGCTGAATCCTTCCTCGCGAAAGTTTAGATGTGGCTCAACGGGCGGTCCGACGTGTGATCTCTTTTCCATTTTCTTTTTTTATTTTCAACTTGACACACGCACCATCATTCACGTGTGCAAATCATCTCTTCTTCTCTCCCCGCGATTTTATAGAATTTTTCATCGTTATGTTCACGAAGCTGAGGTTATTCGTGCTGTCGATTGTTGTTGCTTCGCAAGTATCGTGGCTCGTGAGTGTACCGCGCGGTAAGATGTTTGTTCATTCACAAAGATATTTTTCATCGGGATACTATGTACTTTGTTACTGCGCAAACTTTTCTGAAATTTGCAATTTTTATTTAGTTAATTTTATTTAACTTAAGACGAGAAATTCGATGCGCTTGGACATCTTTTTTATATAATAATTATATAGACAATAAATAATTATAGTATAACAATTTTGTTTTAATTTATGTTTGCGCTATTTTTTTGTTACTATTCCAATATACTGTAACAGAAAAGAAAAGGATAATTTTTCTTAGAAAAAAATTACTCAAGTGCAATTAAAATGCTTATAAATATTAACGAATTATGACAATCTATTATTTAAATGAGGTTCACTTCAAAAAATATGCATTCCACTGGCAAGATTTTATTTTTTGAAAAACATTCATGTCCATCGATTTTCTTTTATCAAAAGTTTACCAACGTATTATTCAAAAGTGCTGATAAACATTTCAATATACAACCTGTATATCAATATTTTATCCATTTAATAAACGCATTTGTTAAGAGTATTTTGCACAATTTTATCGATGTGTTCTTTCGAAATTTCTATCCCGATGGCGGGAATAAGCTCATTGGATATGCATGGCTTGTAGTTTCAGTATTCTATGTCTCCTCTTGTTTTTCTGATGCCCTGTGTGTAATCGTGCGTATGAATAAAACGAATGTATTTTCTATGTGATTTCTCCAACGAATAGCGACACTTCAATGATATTTTTGATGCGTAATCGCGCGAATTGACGTCTTGGCCTCATTTCAATTTGCAAAAAATTCGAGTCTTAAGTTATTCCAACAGTGGTAACTTTTTAATTACAAAACTTCCATTGTTTGATTTACAGAATATTTAATTTAATTTAAGCGCCTATAAAAAATATATCTAATATATTTCTAAAATATTGTAGCATTTTATTTCAACGGATATCTTGATGATCTATGAGCAACTTTGAAATAAATTTGCAGGGACTTTTAAAGTAGATCTCTTGTATAAATATCATAAAGACAAGAAGGTATTATTCTCCGTTACATTCGTCTTCAATTTCAAACCCTCATTCAAAAAGCATTACTTTTAATTAAGTGTTTGAATGGTTGTCGATATTCGCGACTAGACGAATTCACGTCTTTTGATCCACTTCGCAGTGGATTACGGAAATCTTTTGCGGGTGTATAACGTGGGCGTACTTATGGCATCCCATCTTGACAGTCCGTTTGATCTTGAGCGATGTGGTCCAGCTGTCGATCTGGCTTTGGAAGAAGTGAACGAATTCCTGAAAGTTCACAACGTGCAGCTGCGCAAAGTCCAAGGAAGGTATACAATAACTTTATGTCCAATATTGATTACACGTTTACTTGGCTCGATTTATGTCGAAGTTATAACATCGATATTAAACTTCGACATAAATTGAGTGCCCGTGTAAACGTAATATAAATTGTTATCGGAAAACAAAAGGAGGAAGATCATCCTTTATTTCAGACGCTGTATCAAGCAAAGCTGAAAAAACAACAAAGACAATTATCAAATTATCAAATTCACTTATCGAATTAATTTAAAAATCCCGATGTCTATAATTTCCTAATTGCATGATAACAAAAAATGTATCGAATGAAAGACGCATAAAGGTGTCTCGTCGTAATTTTCTCTTATGAAACATTTTTCCTTTAATCAACCGTTTATTCGTAATACGTGGTCCTGCCATTTTTATTTGGCTACGATTTTATATTTTCTGCTGTTTTATCGTTGACATCGTCAGAGAAAAAAATACAGTCGAAGAAGAATCAGGAAAAAAATATAAAAATATTTGATGAAATCAAGTTTAGAAATAGTCACATATAATGTCGACGTAAATAAAAGAAAGAAATAAAAAAAACATTCATTACATTAGATAAAACGTAATATAAAATGTCATTATTTTCTGCATTGTGATATATTATATCTCGTTTCAGTCGTCTCGTTATATTTCATGCGTTATAATCCGTTTCGCTGCTCACCTCTTTTGCGTCATTACATTGATACAATTGAACAAGCATTTGCATGAAAAGACGCACGAGATTGACCATACAACTGTTCAATCCTCTCGAGGTCAGCGGGAAAGAAGAACGATGAATTATCTACGAGTGAAAATTATTTTTTATATTTATCGCATTAATTATGCGACACTTGTTATACCGATCATCCATTTCTCTCTATATAAACATCATATAAAAAATGTATTCACGTGCATACAGAGTATGTAGCGCTTAAGTCTACGTAATATCATCTGTTGCGCGGGAATTACACATGATTGTAATCACTATTTCAGCAACGGCATCGAAATACCGCGATATATAAATATCTTTATAATGGCATTTAATTAACTGTAACGTAAAATTATTAGTCTTCTAATGAATTAATTTTCAATAAAAATTTTAACAATTTATTGATATTTATCTATATATTATTTATTATTTATTATATAAAAATTTTCCTCTCAGTGAACAACATGAATTACACATGTTGTTCACTGAGAAGAAAATTTTTGGGATTTATAACTTTAATTACATATATTATAATTATAATTACTACTGCTATAATGTTAGTATAATTAGTATATATTTACTATGCTATACAATGTAAGTATCTTTATTAAGTGTAAAAAACACAATCGTTCTTTGAAAAATCTAATGAACTAAAAAATTCGTAAAAATTACAACAATTTATTGGCAATTATATATCGTCTAGTGAATGAGGATTACACGTGTTAATCTACATTCAATAGATATTCATATACTCACCATTTCTAATATCAAAGAATCGCGTCTTTATAAGGATATTTAATTGCAATGTAAAACGACCATTCTTTTAACCTTTACAGGACAAAAAAGCCACTATTATAGCGTAAAAATAATTAATAATGCCATATCTTAGGGAAAGGAATAATGAAATAATGAATTATAACAAATTTCACTCAAGAAAAAACTGTAAGATTTTAAAAACAATTCTTTGCTCTCTGTAGGTTAATTATTAATTTTCTACAAAAATTCCAACAATCTATTTACAATCATATATCATCTGTTGCTCGTGAATTAAACATTATAATCATGTTATAATTACTATTTCAATAATGACATCGAAATGTCGCGCTTTTACAACGGCGTTTAATTAACTACAATGTAAAACAGTCATTCTTTTAATAAATTAATCCCCGAACATTCTAATTCATTGACAATTATCATCTGTTATACGAGAATTTCCAAGTAGCACAGTAGCGCCTGCAAAGTGCTAAAAAAAAACGCTTAAATACTTTTTTAACTCTTTGTAAGCGCTTTATGCTATTTAAGATTACGCAAAAAAGTAAGGCATCAGTAAGCGTAAACAGTAGCAAATCTGAAATATTTATTTGCTTATTATTTACATATTATTGCTTAAATTTTTTATGTGCCATAATCTTTATACACGGAGAGAATTTTTTTTTAGAATTTTTTTTTACCCCGAAAATATGACAGTCGTGGGACAACATTGTATTTCGAAAAATTTTAATGTAAATCTCTTTTATTCATTAATAAAACTACAATAAAGTATAAAATAAATTTGATTAATTTTATTGTACATGGTAAAAATCTTTAAAATATTGTATCACAACTACTATATTTTCAGGATAAATTTTAAAAGAAAATTTTTTCCGTTGTAAACATGATTTCAGTAAAGAATTAACCTCCGACAAAAATCCCAACATTTATTTTGATTGACGATAACATTTCGTATACGACGATCGCGACGCAATAATTAAATTCTTTTCTCGCAAATTAAAATTCCCCAATCTGCATTGTCATTGCAAACATTTACGGGAGGTGCAGCAGGACCGCGACATTTCTACTCGCCGCGCCACATTCCCGACATTTTCAATTAGCGCAGATCGATGGGAATTCAATCATTGGCCATTCATCGGGTACAATTAATGCGCCATTATCTCGAGCTGTTGCTCGCGCAATGCGTCGCTATCCCGGCGTGTCGAATGCATCGTGATTATTGTTGCTATTCGTCGCTAATTGCGCGTACGCGCGTATACAGAATATTCACACCGAAATGCGCATTTCGCTCCTCAAGGACGCGGATACCAGCGGATACTGTATGTACGTCACGTGTAACTGCACAAGAGAGCGGGAAAATATGTATCCAAGCGAATCCCTGTCGCATCCACCCCCAGTAATCCAATCGTATTATGTTTGCGTTTTAATATATGATATATACGATCCATCATATACGTCCACTTTGTGCGTTTTCACAGATTGATATTACCCATGCATGCATATATTTCCATATCAATGCAGGATTATACATTTCTATTAACGAAAATTGGATCGTTATTGAAAGATAAGCACATAGTTTTTATTTAGCTAAAGAAATGAGTATTTTCATGTTTTAAAATTATATTATTAACAACTTGTAAATATATTATGCATCTTGTAAATATATTTAAAAAATATTAAAGTTATGTTGTATTTTCGAAAAATGAAATAATATCTCTGAAAATAATACACTTTCACTTTGCGAGAATAAAATTTCATAGGAAAAATGATTTTTTATTTTATCAATAAAAAGCTAAATGTTCAAAAATTCACTCCATGAGATGGAGAATATATATTAAATGTTGAAATGTATATTAAATTTGAAATAATCTGATAAAAAACTGTGTTAATTTCATTGTTTTGAGATAACAGTTCTCGTTAATTTAATTTATTTCTTAATTACAACTCATAATATAATAATAGGAAAAAATATAGAATACGTATTAAGTAAGAAAAAAATCCTCTTTTCAATCGAAGTAAATCTTGTTGTTGCTTGTTAATATTCATATGCAAATTTGCAAGTACATGTTTAAATTCTATAAACTGCGTTTCAATTCAATTTGTCGTACTTAAAACGCAATGATAAACTGGAACTGGAAATAACATCACAAATTACATTGATTAATTTAATGATGCTAATCAGCTTAAATCACTACAAAGAATTTATTACAAAAAATGTATTTGCAAATTTGCATTAATATTATCAAGCTGTAATTAAAATCCGCTTTGATCAAAAATAAAATTTCTTCTTTTATTTGATTTCTCTTATCTAAAATTTCATTTATAATTGTACACATGTATAATTTTTCAGAATGTGCACAAAATTCTTCAAACCTTTACAATGATTTAATTCCTTAATATACATCCAAAATTTTTTGTTAAGTAGTCATAAATCAATTAAAAGTATAAGAGAAGCGTCAAATAATAAATAGCTATAATTTTATGTTATAATTAAATAAAAAAAAACTTGTTGGAAAAATGATAGATCTTTTGCATCGTACTTGACAACATCGAGATCTAATTACTATGTTAATTTTAATCGCAAAATTTGAGATATGATCAACGACGAATGTTCGAATTCTTCAGTTATCCGACCTGCAGCGGGGCGAGAGCACCCGGTTTAGCAGCGGATATGCATTTTCGTGACAACGTGATCGCATTCGTTGGACCGGCCTGCGCCTTCGCCCTGGAACCTGTGGCACGTCTCGCAGCCTACTGGAACAGTCCAATTATTACCGGTATGGGTGATCAAGTAAGTCGCACTTACTTTTGCGCTGCCGATGCACGTGTCAACATTTGATTACTAGCCCCAGTATACATTTTCGTCCAATCAATTAACTTAAATCTTTGCATTTACATAACTCAGCATTTAACATTAATCTCGCAACGATGACTATTCTTTGAAGACTATTCGACTAGAGAAACGCTATTGTGCCAACAATTGTAATTACAAAATTGCGTAAAATTGTATTAAATTAAATTAATCCTCTATTTTGCTTTCTCTATTTTCTAACGTTTTTGATGTCGCATCGTACGTTCTGATATTAAAACGAATTGCTGTATTGTGTCAATGTTAATACTTATTTATGTGAAACGTGATTATCGCTTTCTTGCGAACCAAGCCTCCCTCGGAAGGCGAACTGTCAGTCACATCTGGTATCCTTGGAAGGATCCATAAATGGAAGAATGAAACGTCGGTAAGAAGCGAAAGAGTCTTTTAGAATCTTTTTTTTTCTTTCTGTTCCTTTAATTGCTGCATTGAATATTATTTCACTGAGAAAAATTTCTGGTTAAAAATGAACGAGATCAGAAGATTCTGATCGATCAAAATTTGTCCATTTTAAATCAGAATTTCAATTAATAACCAAACTCTTTTTCCAGTGTAAGCATCTATGATAGTTAATGTTGCAGCTCATTTGATTTTATTTTTTAAATTTCAATATCATTAATATCTTAATTAGCTACGCGCTAATTACGACAAAGAATGGTATAAGAAATATAAATTCTCCGCATGTTACTCTAGCCCTCGTAAAATTCATTAAGCTCGGAATTATGATAACGATATCAAAAGTTTCTTAAATTTTTCATAATAATTACCGCTATATTCTACTTAATTATTTATACATCTTTAAATTTTTCATAATAATTACCACTATATTCTACTTAATTATTTATACATCTAACATATTATCATAAATTATAATTGATATGAATTTTTGGTATATTGTTTTGACTGTAGAAATAAAATCTCACAATAAAATAGTATCGAGATTTTTTTCTCGTCGCGATCTCTTCCTCGTCATAGGATGGATTTTTTATCATAACATATTTTTCATCTTTTTAATTCTCGAAGGGAATTTTTAAAGACAAAAGCAAGTATCCCACTTTAACAAGGATGTCGTACTGCCAGTGCCGATTGCGGCTCGTCTTCGCTAGCGTGTTTAAGAAGTTTGGTTGGTCCCACGTCGCGCTTATACTGGACAGATCGGACTTGTTTTCATTGACGGTAGGGAAGAATCTGGAATATGGTCTGCATAAGGACGGACTTCTAAAATTCGTAAGGGAGTTAGATGGAAATTCCGAGGACGAGTCGTATCATCTTTACCTGCGCGACGCGAGCATGTACGCTAGAAGTGAGTGATCGCTTTTGTCTTATGCTTGCAAGGTGTTCTCTGAAAGACTTAAATTAACTTTGAATTTTTTTTTAAATTATTAAAGCTCTCTTTTACATCATTAAGGATATATTAAGTGTATAGTCTCTACAAAAAGAGATTAAAATTGGAAAACTTTCCGTAAAAAAATGAATGTTATATATATATATTTTATTCAGATTTTAAATCGTCAAACATTTGTATTACTTTTAAATACAACGTAGAAAAATTGATAATTTTTTAATTTTTTAATATTTTTTAATTTATATTTTGTTAAGAAATACATATAAGTGTAATATATTTTTAATCAAATTCTGAAACGTTTAATGTAAAAATATTTCCGCGCGATGAAAAAATCGTGATGCTAAGATCGCTGTGTTTTTAACGGCAATTTAAAAAATAATAATTTTGAACAGTTGTAATTCTCAGCGTTCGCGGAACGCTCGTCAGAAGATTTATGCTGGCCGCTCACGAATTAGGAATGACAAAAGGGGATTGGGCTTTTTTCGATGTCGAGATATTTCACGTAAGGCGCTATAATAAATGAGAAAAGACTATTTTAAATCCGTCATACATCAATGTAACAGCAAAAGTATCACGGATGACACTTTCTCATCAGTGTTAAATCAATTTAAATAAATTTTAAGGGTTCGTACTGGGGCGATCATGACTGGGAAGTTGGGGACGAGGACGATGCCACTGCCAGGAAGGCTTACGAGGCTTTACTGAGGGTGTCTCTTCTTCAACCGACTAGCCCACGATTTCAAGATTTTGCTGATAATGTTAAGCATCGTGCACAAATCAATTACAATTATTCATTTTTAGATGACGAAGAAGTGAGTTTATTAAAATAATAATTCTATAATATAGAATCCTAAGGACATAATGAAGTTGCGATTTTTTTTTAGACAAAGCATTTAAGGGTACAATATTCAATCAAGAAAATTAATTCAAGCAGATGAAATGAATTTCTTGCTTTTTTCACAGGTGAATTTCTTCGTCGGAGCATTTTACGATGGTGTTTACTTGTTAGGGATCGCGTTGAACGAGACCCTGGCCGAAGATGGAGATATAAGAGACGGCATATCTATAACGAGAAGAATGTGGGACCGAAATTTCATGGGTATTACAGGTCACGTCAGGATAGATGACAATGGGGATCGTGACGCGGATTACAGCATTCTTGATTTAGATCCCATTACTGGAAGGTCACTTAAAATTCATGCCATTGTTCCACGCGATTTTATCATTTATATCTATCAAGATGCATCTCGCAAATTGCAAATTCACAATTAGACGGTTTAGGAACTAGAATTTTTTTCTAAATTAAATGTCACAGATTATCTTGTTGTTAAGAAAGATAAATTTGTTTAACATTAGAGAAAAAACTCTATAAAGACCCGAGAAGAGAATCAATTAATATAAAATTATCATTGATGTTGCATTTTTAAAAAGAACACCACAAATGCCAAGTAATAATAATAATAATAATAATAATAATAATAAAAATGCCAAGTAAGATGTTGGCATCTTACAGGTTCGAAGTGGTTGCTCATTATTTAGGATTAAATCGAGAATATAGCCCTATGACTGGCAAGAAGATCCATTGGCCGGGTGGAAGGGAAGGACCCCCACTAGATATTCCGGAGTGTGGTTTTTTAGGAAATGACCCGGACTGCACGTCAAGAAGAGAAGCTTATACGTTTGTAGCTTACACAGGCATAGCGCTCGCTGTGTTTCTACTAGCTGCGATTACAGCAGCGTGTTTATTATACAGGTATGCTTCACGTGATTCATCAAATTTTATATTTGTGTGCCCAATCCAGGAATTTTGAATAATAATATGTAAAGAAGTAAAAAAAAGATATTGATATTAAAAAGCCCTGAGATAACAATAGAACAATAGAATTTTTTAATGTTAAATATTTATGAAGAATATAAAATTATAATAGAATATAAAATTAATCGATGTGAAAAAATTTCTTTGCATAGACATTTGCGATTATCTGCCGATCTCAATAATATGTCTTGGCGTGTGAGACCTGAGGAATTGCTTCTAGAAGTTGGGAAGCAATTCTCATCGAAGATAAATCTACACCAAGCGATATCCGATGCAAACGTGAGCGATAAATTATGAATATAACATGCGCAGAATAAGAGATTACTTAATTTTATTTATTATAGAGTAAAAATAAAATTATATATGATTTATAAATCGTAAAACTTAACTGATTCTTTTACTTAATCATAGAATTACGGATTGGAACAAAGAATACGTCGCGGTTCGCAGATTAGTTGCGAATCATTGCCGCCAACGACGGTTTTTACCACTATTGGGATATATAAGGGCGAGAGAGTAGCTATCAAGAAGGTCACGAAGAAGAAAGTAGTCGACGTGACAAAGAAATTGCTTTGGGAAATCAAACAGGTCAGGGACGTCACGTCGGAAAACACCGTGAGGTATTTTGTCTTAAGTAGAAACAATTTTTCCGTGTTTTTTTTTCTCATAGATAATAAAAGAATAATCATTCACAAGATTTCTTCGATAGTATAAATATTCAACATAACATCGCTACTTTAAACTCAATTTCTTGCTATTTATTAATAAATTTAATTATTCGCTAGATTTATCGGGGCTTGCCTCTGTTCGCCATCACCGACTGTCTTAATTCTTACCGAATATTGTCCTCGAGGCTCGTTGAAGGATGTTCTGGAAAATGAGGCAATTAAGTTGGATTGGAATTTTCGAATGTCCCTGATCCACGATATCGTCAAGGTAGATGCAGGTGCAGAAGTTGTGTTTTTCGTTAAATTATTAAATGTATCTCAACATATTTAATTATTTTTATATAACTTAATTATATCTTAATTAATATTACATTGATTTATAATAGAGCGTTATAATTAATGGTACATGAATAAGTATGATGAAGCGAAAACGATAAAGAGATTGCTTCCTCACAGGGAATGTCTTATCTTCATGCCAGCGAGGTTTCTGCCCATGGAAAATTACGATCATGTAATTGCCTAATCGACGGTCGTTTCGTATTAAAAATTTCGGATTTCGGTCTCAAAACTCTCACCACACCTTCAGAATTGATTATGGACGAGAATTATTACATTAGTAAGTTGCATCAAAAAAATATAAATATAATGATTTAAATTCTCTAAAACTTTTAGAGTGAATTATCACTCTGAAGAGTGAAATCTCACTCTTAAAGATTAAAAATTACTTTTTCAAGACTCAATTTTTATTCTTTAAGGTGAGATTCCATCCTAAAGAATTTAGAAAGAATATATGAATGATGTATTAAACATGTTGACATCAATAGAATCTTTATTTGTATTAAACATGTTGATATCAATAGAATCTTTATTTGCAGAATTACTTTGGATCGCTCCGGAACTTCTGCCATTAACGATAACACCCGGAAGCGCCGCGACGCAGAAGGGCGACGTTTACAGTTTCGCAATTATCCTGGAGGAGATAGTGGTCCGCGGTGGTCCGTATGAAATAACCAGGAGTTTTATGACGGCGCAAGAGGTGTGATCCATTTCATTCTTTTTTTTTAACAGTAATTTTAGCGCGATTTCTTTATCATTTTGATGTCTTTGCTATGAAGATCGTGAACAGAGTATCAGCATCGGAGAATCCTCCTTTGAGACCAGAAGTCACGCCGAAGGACTGTCCTCCAGATATACTCTCATTGATGGAGAAATGTTGGCACGAAGTTCCTGACGAACGACCCAGCTTCCATACCATTCGTGGCATAATACGAGGAATCATGAAGTACTTTTATTTCAAATCAGGAGAACGATAGTGTATTTTCAATTAACTGCAATGGCGGCTCATTCATGTCACATCGTGCTTTGATCTTTTAAATATATGTATATTATTATATTATCTTGTTATCCTCTCTCCATGATTGAATCGCTCGTATACCGCTTAAATATAAAAAATGTAAATGTAAAAATATATAAACAAATATATTACAAAAAATTGCATTCACATTTCAGAGGATATTGCGAGAATTTAATGGACGATCTGCTACGACGAATGGAGCAATACGCCAACAACTTAGAGGCGCTCGTCGAGGAGAAGACCGAACAATTGAGCTTGGAGAAGCGTCGCAGTGAGGAATTGCTGTATCAGGTGCTTCCGAGGTATTGAAAGCGTTTATCGTTGCTTTGTCTAATTTCTCGTCATTTTTGCTTTTTAATAATAATATTTTTTTAAGACAAGTCGCCGGTCAGTTAATGGCTGGGGAGATGGTACAACCGGAGCAGTTTGAATGTGTCACCATTTATTTCAGCGATATCGTTGATTTCACGGCGCTATGTGCGCAGAGTACACCTATGGAGGTCGTGGATTTCCTGAATGATTTGTACAGTACCTTCGACAGTATTATTGGATTCTACGACGTTTATAAGGTAGACATATAACAAAATAAATTATAAAGACACATAAATGATTCATTTTAGAAGAAAGAAACGCATTTGCGCCAGAGTCAGTCAATCTCCAAACTCTAATAACAAATTCTGAAATGACTTTGAAAAAAAAAATGATCTTGAAATTGATTTTGAGATTGATTCACAGGTGGAAACAATAGGAGACGCGTATATGGTGGCGTCTGGTCTTCCAGAAAGAAATGGTGACGAACATGCGAGAGAGATTGGACTGATGGCTCTGGCGATATTAGACGCCGTCAGATCGTTCACCATAATGCACAAACAAAATACTCAATTGAGCGTACGGATCGGCGTGCACAGTGGTCCAGTTTGCGCTGGAGTGGTAGGTCAGAAGATGCCGCATTATTGCCTCTTCGGCGACACCGTGAACACGGCATCTCGAATGGAATCCTCCGGTCTTCGTAAGAAATAAATCCTGTATATTAGATAATAACAAAAAAAAAACACAATGTTTTAAAAATTGAAAGATTTTCCGTTAAAGTTTTTAACTCTATGTAGAAAATTAAATATAAAAATTAAATATAAGCTTAACTTATATAATTTGTTTCACAGCTTTGAGAATACACGTCTCCAAAGCAACGAAGAATATCTTGGACAAGTTCGGGACATTCGATCTTGAGCTCAGAGGAGAGGTGGAGTTGAAGGGAAAGGGTAGGGTAACATCTTACTGGTTAACCGGTTGTTCGGAACCCGATTCCAGATTGGTCGTGCCGAAATATCGCAGGCCTAGTAGCAGCCAACCCGAAAACAATCTCAATCCATTAATCTTTCCACCAAATAATACAAATGGCTCAAAAACAAGTAACACTTTCATCAATTTGGCGGAATTATCATAATTAATATTTAGCTCTTTTTTAGGATAGAAAGATAAAAAGGCAGTTGCAATTGAGAATTATAGAGAAAAAAATGTCTAACGCCACACGCGTCACAAATTAGAAATCCGTAAGAATTATAGAGACACTACTTTTTGTTCGATATCGATCTTCGATGTATAAAAACGACATAATGCTATATTAATGTGAATTGGATGTAATAAAGTAGTTTTAGTCTTATTACAATTATAACTTTTATTCGGAATTTTACATCAATAGCGTTTTATTTATTTAAATAAAAGAAACACGATAGGCTCTTCATGGACAGGGGTATGTATAGTAAATTAATTATCTAAGATACTGATCATTTAGCTTTTAACCTTGGGATATAGCACAATTGGTACGTACAATAATACAATAATTTATCATTTAAGAATAATCTACATAAACTACTCTCTAATCTTTAGTTTGTTCTTTTTCTTTTTAATGTAAAAGTTTGATGTAAAAGGGAAATATAAAGCAATTCAACCTAATTTCTCAAGTACTTATATTACCGTGCTTTTTATATATGTCACATTGTATTAATTTTATACATATTTGTCTTTGTCAACATACTCAACATGTATTTTTAAACATTACAGTGATATTAGCATCTTCTCTTTTCGTTATCATTATCATGATCAATATTTCTCTCTCACTACTGTAAACGATTATAAATCTCTGTGATCTCTATAATTGTTATTTGTCATTATGTCTAGAAGATCTCGTCGAAGATCGACAAATTCCATTTGACAAAATCTTGACAATAGATACATCGTTGTAAGCTACTTAGACGCCAGGAACATTATTAGTCTGCAAACGAAAAATTACACGCTGTACATATGAGTTACACTCTATTGTGTATTATATTGTAATAAAGTAACTCTACAGTAGCGCTCTTCTCTAGGATCAATTTTTACCTAAAACTGATGGCTTTAGCTGCAAGAAGTCTATTGCACTCCGCCGTGTCCGGTAAAGGTAATGTAAAATACGGACTCTCGTTTTCTTGTTCGGTGAATTCGAATCTGTGAATTCTCGGATGGACCTTCATATCGCCGAACGGGCCTTTCAAGATCAAGTAATAAACTGGTAGCGGATAAGTAGTTTTTGTCTTTAGTATCAGCTACGAAACATATTTTCATACTTAGATCGCAATATCTATTCATTATCGGATTTATTTCAATAATCTCTTTTACTTTTAACTACATGCGCACGTATATGAATAATGATACTTAAAGTTTTCTATAAAATTATACATGACGGTTTTTCGTACTTGGTAAGTTATGTCTCGCTCTGAACTTTGAGTAGGATCGCGTTGATTACTGTTGATTCTGGCCTTTACTACCCATTGATTGTTGAAAGCGCCAAATCGAGAGGTTTCGTAAAATAGTTTATGAATAAATTCATCAGTGCGATATGGCTTCATCTGTAAATCTACAAATGATAAAATTTTACAGATAATTGATAAATCTTCGAGCATCTGTAGCTAAAAAAGAAAGAGAAGATAAAAAGATAAATGAAGAAATTAAAATTAATATCGTGTTACAAAAAAATTATTTATGCAATTGTAGTTTCCATTGCTGCTAAGAAAAAAATACATTTTCTATCTAGTAATCTACAGATTATTTTAATATATTTTGCCTAACGTTATATAATAATCAAGAATTGATACAGACCGTTGAACGTGATTTTCTCGTAGGACAAAAGATCAAAGACATTGTCATAGAGCCTACGTTCTTCCAAGGTACGGGCATCGATCTCACGCAAAGCTTCCATCACATCCGCACCCGTACGATGAGGATGAACGCAGTGACTTTCATGTTCCGGAATCTCGTGATTCGGGCCTCGCCACGGACAACCGATTCTACTATATTTGCAACTAGATATCCTGTACAGTAATTAGACATTGGATATGAGCATACACGTACACAAATACATTGTACAACAAGAAGAGCATAGAAGGTTGAGAGAAAATTTTTATGTAGGATTTTGGGACATGCATTTCTAATGCAAGGCATATTAAATTTTAGGAAACTTAGGGAAGTTATGTATACATAAATAAATTGCCTATGTATTTGCGCAGTTCACCTGTAATTATATTATAAAGAGATCAGTTGCATTATAGTTAAAGACGTCAATGAGAAATCCTCATAAAATTATAAATTTTGCCTTACGAATTTACCTTTCCTCACACATAGCCTCTTCATGGTGTTCTAAGGAATTTCGTGGGAATTCCTTCGCGCAATATTGACATTCAGCAGGTAACTCAGACACGGCTTTTTCGACTGCTAGATTTCGTGACGCGGTGGTTTTGCTGATTTCGATTCTGCAGTTGGGACATGTTGCCATCTCATCCCGCAGCCTGGCATCTGCGAGGACATGAGTGAAGCAACCAGCACACATCAAGTGTCCATTAGCACACTGTGAACATCATTGCAGCATGTATTATTAACGTTCTTGCTGTATTGTTATTGTATTATTAATATTCTTTTGTTAAACTTTCTTTTTTTTTATATATTAGAAGACTGTTAAACCTAATTCTTTCATATATGTACATTATATGCTCATAAGCGAATGTATATTATTTAAGATATGTAACTTCTAAATTACTTTCTAAAACTTTAATGACTTTTCATGAGAAACATATAGCCAATATTATTAATTCAATGTACATGTTACAAGCCAGTTTTTTTTTCTACTCAACGTTTTTTGTTACGCATATTCATTTTCTGTTTCGCATTCTTATTTGTGTGTATATTACAGAATTCCCAGAATCATAATTAAATCCAAATAGAATCAAAAAATTAATGCTATGTATATTACCATCACTTTGAAGTTTAAACCTGAAACACAAAATTATACGGATACTTATTAATCAACTATCAACATGTATTTATCAAGATGGTCTGTTTAAGTTATCACGAATATTCTCTAAGAAATTACTTTTAACAATACCAATATATCAATGACAGAAGGGAAGAAACAAGGATGATGACATAGTGGGACAAGTGAAAAAGGGTGTTTTATGCGAAATAACTAACTAATAACCTTTAAGAATATTTATTTTTGTTTGCACTATACAGTTTGTACAGATCTTTGTCTTGTTTCTCTGTTTCGCTTTCTCTCCCTCACTCTCACTCTCTCGCTGTTGACTATAACTGATGGACATCGGTTTCGCATTAATTTAACAATAAGCCTTTATATTCTCATTTGTGCTCTCTGAATATATTCCCTGCCTCTCGATAGTTTCTTATATTAAACATAGCGTTTCGTAAGATTTAAATATCATTTATTATATACGTTTCATAAGATTCAAATATATTATATACTAAAGAACTACAAAGATCTAAAATCTTAAATACTTCACTATTTTATCTAACCGTTTTAATAGAGATATTATAAGTGAAACACGGGGCTTCCAACCCCCGCTATTCTGTGAATCACAGAACAAACATCATTTTTTTATAAATGCGATAGATTCTATGTAAAAAGAAAAAGGGACAGAGTGTGTATGGAGTGTTTGTAGAAATTTACAACTGAAAGAATACAATGAATATAAGTCTTCAGTGTTATAAATGAAAACGTCTACGTGCGTCTATATAAGGGACTTTACACTATGAGTTTACACACATGTCCGTTTAACATTAATTAAGAATATGAGAATAGGTGATACAACCTCTCGTATTACGTTACAATGATTATTATAAATCCCTTTACGCCACATATTTCGCGTCGGTATTCTAAGAAAGATGTATCGAGATGAAAAATTAACGGGTTCTAGGGAATATCTACAAACAATTCACCGTGTATCCCTCTTGCGAACGTTCTGAACGAGTATGAGTAGCTGCATGCATACACACAACAACTCGAGAATGCTGCTTTACATTCTCTTTAAAGCTCCTAGACCCATATTATTACACAACATGATACTGCACAATATTATTGATTATTTGATGGCTATATTAAGCTTCCAGTTTTGAACTATTCAAAGAGAGTATCAATAATATATTGTACAAAATAACTGTATAATAATATTAAGCGTCCTGAGGTTGTTTAAGGTATCTATTTAGGGATTCCAAGAGGTATTACCTATATCTCTCTCTCCAGTAGTTGAAATTAATTATGAATACCGCGTTATACGCAGGCACAGTTATAATGAGGGAACCAATATAATTAACTGCGAAAATATAGTAAATGCGCACATAGAAAATTCTACGTGTAACTATTCATATTAGGAAAAAATATTATTTCTTAAATATTATTTCTTAAATAAGTGAAATATTTGATCTCTCAAAGCAAAGATATGCGTATACGTGTCTTAGCTTTAATATTTCAAATCTGTGATATTGCAAAAGAGAAAATTTCTTTCGTACATCACACAAGTTTGCCACACAGCGATTCACTGATAAATATATCAGCAGCCATGTCTTTTGCTGCATTTAGCAGACTTAGCAGTTGAGTGAACACTCGCTGTTATTAATGTATTCTTCTCATCCCCAATCAAATTTTAGATCTAGAAGAATATATCAATAGTGAATGCTCACTCAACTGTTGAGTTTGCTGAACTCAATCATTTTTTTTAATATAAAGAAAAAAATATAAAGTCACCTACCTGCGGAAAACTTAACATATCTTGTCTTGTCTCAATAGACAAAGTCATTATTCGACCTGTGTATAAAGCTCAATTTATGAAAAACAGGGGACTGTATGATATTACGGCTTTTTATTACTTTCGGGTTTTCGGCGTATATTTTAGTATTGTCAACAAAAAGCACATAAAGAGAGTGATCCATGTTTGACACTGATCAGCTCAGTATCGAGATCCATGTTACGATTGTCACATTTAGACTACCAATAACAAAATAGAAAAAAATGCAACTATTCGAGACGATTCATTAGTTCCATACCTAGATTGCAAGCCACTCCGATTTATCACAGCGAAAAAAAAATAAGGAAAAGCAAAAGATGGAAACGGAGAGAGAGAGAAAAAAAATAATGTTTAGTAGAGAGATAAAGTTGAAAAAGAAAGAGCAGAAGGAAGAAACGCAGTCTGCTGTGAATAGTAAAGTAGCAATATAATAACGCGATGAAAGATTTTGCTTTTGCGTGGCGTAAACAAACTTTTTCAGAATTAAAAGCGTATGTTTCAATATGAGGTATTTGCAGATTTTAATCGACTCGGTCGCACTTCTTTCGGAAGAATCGACGCGATATGAATAGGATGCAACTTGGGCGATGTAAGACAGAGCCTTTTCTTGGATGGACGGCCACACTTGTACCTGACGAGTATCTAGCAGGATGTGTCCACACAAACGACCTGGATTGATCTTCTGCAGAGGAAACGAGGCTCGTGGATTAGATCGCGCGACCATCTCGTCTCTATGTAATGTCGCTCTAAAAATCGACCTCAACGGGTCGATGGACTGCCACATGAGTAGGACGACGCGGGATGTGAGGGGAAAGGTGGTATCGCACGTTGCGATTGTCCGGCGCGTCTCGACTCGCGAATTTCAGACGTCATAAATTTGAGGATAGGTTTTTTTTTCTATTTATCTTCCCGATAACGACACGAGCTGCGTTACATGCCAGACCTCCCAGGCAGAGGAGGTGGAAAAGGAGAAGGGAGGACCGACCTACCTGATAAACGGCCGCGCGAGGCAAATCGAGGCATACTGCGCAGCAGAGGATGCCGCCCAGACGGTGCTCCAGCTTCTGCTCCGTTTTTGCGGCGTCCTCGGCGCGAACTGTCCTACGCCGCTTCTTGTCAGGCTCGTGGAAGTCTTCGGACTTGTCGTGTTCCTCGCGTAGCGGGGCCGCGATGACGGCGGCCGCCGCTGTCGCAGCTACCTGCTCCGCGACGCCGCTCGACGATGCGGGCTCGTTGCTCGGGTCCGCCATGTTGCTTGTTTTGGAGTTTTCCCCTGAGCGAACGCGAGAAATGCGCAGATGTAAAGAGACGCCGTTCCTCCACCTCCTACACTTCTCTCTCTCTCTCTCTCTCTCTCTCTCTCTCTCTCTCTCTCACTGTCACTCGTCCTAACCTGACGTAATGCAATGCGCGCACTGTCCCTTTCCGTTTCTTTTCTTTCTTTTTCTTCCCTGCTAGCAGTTTTTTCCTCACCCTTTTGGATTTCGGATTTCGGGTTTCGGGACGTACTAGCAGCGCCCGGAACCCGGAACTCTAGCGTGCCGGATGCCGAGTGTTGATTGTACCGTGATGGAAGCTAACAATTTTTTTTTTCTTTTAGAATAACCCCGACATAAGTGCGAGTAACCTCGTACATATAAACACTGTACATAAATATATATGTACATACATACATACACACATATATATATATATAT
>NW_017259396.1:1451168-1451696 GCF_001594045.1 Atta colombica
ATTGTGCAGGTTTCGAGATGTAATCCTTGATTTCCTTTCTGTACTTTCCAGTCGTGTTTTCATACGGACGTTTTACGCGATCGCATGATATATGTACGTGGGGACTGGGGACAGATATTTGCAGATATCTCAGAATGAGGTTATGTCGCGCAAAAATTCTCCGCGATCGAGATCCTGAAGTTCGGCGAATGTTAATCGAGGAGGACAATCGATTCTTATCTTATCGATCGAGCGGTGAAACGTCGACATGGGAATCCGTGGCTGGGAATTGACTATGCAAAGGCTGGATCATGGAGGACGAAGCGAAACTTGGATCCGCAGAAGCCTGAAGCGGGGCGTACGTCGCATATTGGTTGTCGGAGGTCAGTGATCGCTACGTCGCTTTGTTTATGCGTGTCAAAGATTTAAAACCGGGCTCAACCGGAACGTAAAACTGCGTCGGAATTGTCGGAGAGATGGCCTCGAGAATGGAAAATTCGAAAAGTCAGAAGAAACGTATAAAATAAATAAATAAATAAATAAATATAT
>NW_017259396.1:1451796-1464504 GCF_001594045.1 Atta colombica
TGTATAATTGGCCTAATTTCCATCGAGGGTTTAATTCGGATCAGAATGTAAGAACCAACCAACTACAGTCGAGTATTCCTCTGTATAGTCGAACGACCAGAGAATGCTCGACTGTAATCGATTCTACATTTTGATCCGGATTAAACTTCAGTGGAAACTACACTATTGATATGACTTATTTAAGATAAAAAATATAAAAAAGATTCCAAAAATTTATTTAAAATATATATTTTAAATATGCCGGAGTCTCCGTACGCACGCACGTACACACGCACGCACAATAAACAGATATATGTATATAATAATATATATTCATATATTTATTTACTATCATAAAAAAAAATAAAACAATATTATTGAAACATAATTTTAGTTTGATAAGAACTAATTATTTCTTAGTTCGCACTTCAGAAAGCAAAGAGAATGATTTTTGAAAGTATAAAGAACATGGGTAAGATAAGTACAGGCTGCAATAACCCTTTCCACTCCATATGAATAAAAGCGACAGAAAAATAAACTAAGAAAAGTTACAAAACATATATGTACGTAAAAATCAAAATATACATACTATACAAGATGGAATAATTCGATCGAATAACTATTATTAGAATTGAAGCGAATTGATGTCTCAATCGTGAAATAAAATCACAGACCAATCGATCGCTCGGGGCTATCGGAAGCACGACGGGGTCAGTGATCGAACGAACGCTTTGTTTACGTCTAAACGCGTCGTAATTTCTACAACGATAATCTCCTTCCCGGATTTTGTCTCGTTTTGATTCACTTAGGTCCACATGAAGACGCAATACTAATTTCGCACACAACAAATCGCGATGATAACATGCCAACTAACTGATTCATTTCAGAAAGTTATGACTTTTGTCATCAGTTATCAAGATATTCAAGATAGGATAGGATAAGAACGCTAATTTTCAAGTGAAATGAAAAGAACAATCACTTGCGAATTCTGAAAAAATTCTATGAATGGTTTAGACATTTTATCCTCTTTTATCCAATGACATGACCTTCAAGCTTGACTTCCCGAACAATAGTAATGCGTAGTATACGATCAGAACAAAGCGACTCCCGCGTGAGATATACGAGTAAAAGTATCGATCTACCGCTAGAAACGGCCAGCAGAAATCAGAGAAATGCATGAATTTTCTATTCAGAATTATATTTAACAAATATATAAATTTGGCGGTGCATAAAATTATAAAACACATGAGCGACTTGCGAAAATTAAATAAAAAAAAAAGTACGAGGCTTACGTTCAAGATAAAATTACACAATAAAATGTGATAAAATGGATGTCAACTGGACGTAATTTCGTACTTACTTGTAAGCACTCTCGTATCCGAGCGCCAAATTTTCGCCAAATTACACGGCAAATCAACGGCAATATCAGTGACTACACGATCAGAAGAATCCAGTCGCGATCGAATCGTCCACAAAAGAGATGAGAAGCTTGGACTATGGGGACACGCCGCATCTGCTGCACCAGATGCACCGTACAGAATTACGAGGCCCGACCAATCGCGCGAGACTCAACGGCCTGCGAGCGGGGCATACCGAGATGCATGGTGAGCTTGGGAGTCCATGAGGGCGTCGAGAAGACTGCGTTCCTCCGGAGAAACGCAAATCAACGAGAAAGAAAATTCGCATCTGTCCTCAAACAAAAAGAAAATTAATGCCGAGATTACGCATTTGATTACTAAATCAACATTGTTTAAAGAAATAGAAAATTGATAGGGTATGAGTATGGAATTTCACGAATATTGAACATTCGCAAAATAAAAGACTTGCGCTAATTACATAGAAAATTGAATCCTGAAAATAAGTTAATTTTCATATATAACAAAAAATATCATAGATATTCATAATTGGTTCTTATTCAAGATTATCTTAAGTAATATCTTAAAATATTAATATAGCTCTGTGATTAACTTATGACATTTTGAGACTGTATTTAAGATAGTTTCAAATACCTATAAGAACTGATTATGAATATCAATATACAGACACAAGACACACTCAAACATGAATAGTTTCTAAGCTAAATGATGCTTTCCAGCAAGAGAGATATAGTATAACATAGATTATATATTACTTGAGCTTTAACATTGGAAAACAACAAGAATGTAATGATTCATTCTATTACACTGTATTATCTGTGTTTCTTGCTGGAAAATGCATATAGTGTATTAAAGATGCTCTTCGAGCACAAGTTTTACACCACTGATACACTATAGCAAAAATTATTCATTATCGAACATTGTCTATATTTTCTATTTATTACATTATAAGCTGCATTATATTATATATGAAAGTTAACTCATTTCACCGGGATTAATTTTCACACACACACACACACACACACGCGCGCGCGCGCGCGCGCGCACACACACACACAGACAGTATGGGATCCTTTATATAAAAATTACGATTAGGTTCCTTCCGCTTGACTTAGCATTTCAGAGTTTCATTAAACAATAAATGGCTTATCAAACTCGCATGCTCAATAATGCTGAGGATACATCAAGAAATAATATTAACTTCATCAAATACCTTTTTCCTTTTTTTTTTATTAATTCACTTCGATATTGTTGTAGCCGATTTATGTCACATACTCGCACGTAATTATCTTCCTAAATTCACAAACAAATGCATAGTCAAAACTATATTTCAAAAAATTGATCTTCAGTAACTTCTCGCATGCTATTGTGAGAAATATTGGGACACATTCGTCTAGATTTTTCTATATAACTGTAAGCGAAATAATTACTTGCGAATACTGTCTAATTCTCTGTACATTCTACCTATAGTTATTTAAAGATTCGCTGAAAAACAATTCATTCGCATGTACTAACGAGAGATGCAACAAGCTTTCAGAAAACTCACTTCGCTTTATCCTTTTTCGCAAATGTTATCCTCGATATATATAAAAATAATGCTCGTTCTTTGTTAAAAAAATTTGATCAAGCTACTACAATACTATCTGCAACAGTGAAAGTTATTTGTCGCAGAAAGATTAACATCTTTAACCATCACATTTAACTGTACATTCGACTGTACAGTGCATGTGTTACTAAACTGAAAGTCGAAAATATATATCGTCAATAAATTGGTTTGTTAACCGTGCAAACCAAACTTAATTAATTTCGCAATTAGAATGTGTAGTTACTTCTCTATCATTTTATCACACTGTTCGTTAAATAATATTGTATTGTATTTACATAGATATCCTGAATCATGGTATTTATATATAGTTTTTTCTACGATCTAAAGAACACTATTATTTCACGCTGAAAAACTTGGAGAAATATACAATAGCGTATGTATCACGCTACAAAATGTAGAAGAGTAGAAAACTTTCGGTATACGCTGCCGTTACTTAAATATAAACATTTTCCTAGACATTACCGAGAATTCGTTTTCCAGGCGGCTGTCGACTTTGTACTTTCCATAGTATTTCTGAACTATCTTTCTTGCTACATTGTGTGTTTTTATGTTATTATTAATTTAATGTTATTAGGAATTGACATATCTAATCTAGGTCGAATACAGAACGTTCGCCTCGCTAACAATAATGTTAATACGCTTTGAGTTATTGCTCGACGTAAGTAGCTTCATTCAGGCCACGGCACGCTCACGATAGTCTCTTCTCAATGCAATTGCAGATCAATCGAGGATCACGATGGATTATTGTTCCACTGGATACCCGTGCGGTATCATAAATATCTTTCTATGTACATGCATAACATGTACTTAATTTATTAATATTTACAAATACACAGCTTCTTAAATTGTGATTTTCACCATGTGAAAGTCTCTTTTTAAACGAGTTTCTTCTAGGTTCGTTTACTGCTCGCTGAAACTGCGCTTCTGCCACATTTGAGATTTGTCATTCTTTTTCTGAGCAATATTATTTACATCTGCAAATAAGATGATGCATGGTTATGAATTTACAAGTAGAAATTTTATGAGAAATTTTACATATGACATTACCTATCGCATCGCGATTCATTTCCGTTGTCACATCACCACTTAACGATTTTGGTAACTTGATCTTATTGATCTGTTGCTGATTCTGCATCTCAGACACAGTCGTGAATATTATGTTAGTAAAGTTCTTCAGTCCGTTATACGATTGTTCCAACTGCTTTAACTTGCCAATTAATTCTATGTCGGTTGTGCGTACCTCGTTCATCTATAACAATTAGAAATATTGATGATTAACAAAACATCGATCAGTAGAATCTTGTATTAATGTGCACCTTTTTTGTTAATTGTTGAATCGATGCTAGAACGGAAGCCTGCTCAGACATTTTAACGCACTCCCCTTGCAAAGATATCATTGTTGTATTAATGGCTGCTGTTGCTTCTTGAAGTGAAACTAATTTTTTCTGTAATGATAAAAATGAGATGTAACAATTTGATATTCCAAATATGTATTTATTATAAAATCTATATATCACATGATACTTACGCGATCTTTGCCTTGATCATCGGCGACCCATTGCAATTTGCTCGACAAGGTTTCATTAACATGCGTTAAATTATTCATTAAATGAGATATCGTGAGGTTTAGTTTGTCAGTCTTAATTTGCGTTTCATCAATGCTCAATATTTGAGGCTTTTGAGTAATGTTCGACAATTCTAATATAGTGTGCTACAAAAATATGGCGATGAACGTTGAACAAGTTAATTTTATTTCTACTATTTTCATTTCCGCTTCAATATTGATTGTATTTACCTTAATACTGCTAATGTTTTGTTGCATAGTAGTCTGTGCATCCTGTACCCTCATATTCGTCTCTTTTAGGGTATTCACTGTGGCTCCGAGATCCCTTATTTGACTACCAAATGTTGCAACGCTAGTTGATAACTCATCCAAGCGTTTCGGCAAATTGGCCATCTCGGGCGCGGCTTGAAAGTACTCCTGTACTTTATGCAAGTCCTGCTGAATATGCGCCAACTGTAAAAATATCGATCCAGAAGGATGTGAGTCATCCGGGTCAATAATCGGTCGCAATTGAATTATGTTACTTGTGCGGTTTTACCTGTACCGTAAAATTATTTATCTGCTGTTTAAGATCGGACAGTCTGGAGAAAATTATTGTTTGGTTGTTCTGGAGATCTCTCGACAACGAATGGCATTTCTGTAAAGCGTCCGGGACACCCTCGCTGCCCGCTATCACTGTAATATAAAAGACATTAAGCACAAAAGTGCAAAAAAGTATAGAATTATGAGATATCATAACGATTCTAAGTTCTGAAAGGTTCTAATTAAAAATATTTACAGAAATCGGTTTTTCGTGCAAAAAATGTACTAAATTTTGATAAATATTTATTGGAAATACTAACTAGATATTTCCTAAATGTAAACATTTATTACTTTAACTATTATTTTTTTAATAAATAAATATTTATTGTAAGTAAATGTTTAATTACTATTTATGAAAAATATATATATTAGAAGCTTTTCTATCCATTTTTCACAATAGTATTTATGTTCCTGAACAATGTATACTGAAAACATCATTTAAACATCATACTTGTGCTTTCAAGAAGCAATCATGATTATATAAGATAGTTAAGCACGTTACTGCAAAAAGATATTTGCTATCGTAAATTTTTATATTTATATTTATACTTTAAGATTGAAACTGATGGAATAGCTCTACCTTAAGATTTAATAAATTTTTTGTCTCAATGTACATTAGATATTATATATAAAAACAATTATATTGCATATTCAAGTTAAGTTTAGATATTTTCTTCTCTAATTATTAACTTGATTTAACCACTTAATGCTGAACTTTGCAGATGCTAGACCAATACCTTGGTCTAATTCGGTTCGCAGAGCGGTAAGCTGTTGACGAACGTCGATGAATAACCATATCAGACTGGCGGTCGCTAATACTGAGGCACATGCCAAAAAAGCGTTACAAGCTTTAAGGAATCCGGGACAAACATGTCCCCTTCTGCCTCTGCATTTGCGTCCGTTTCTAGTAGAGACATTCCAATATTCCGAACGATCGTCGCTACTGTCAGTCAACAATTCCTATAAAAATGTAAGAGAAACAAATGTATTTTCTATAATCAGAATTAAAAAAATAATAACATAATCTTCATTTATATTACAGTCATCATTTCTTTTTATAAGTATTTCTTATCTTCCTTTTTCGCACTGAATTTTGTTTTAGATTTTTCAAGCACATTAGCGGAATATTTTTCATCGACGAGTTTGTATTCATATTTTGACTCTCTTATTTTCGGGGAACAGTGCAAACATTGACACAAATGATTTCGAGAAGATAATTTGTGTTTTCGCGTCTTTGGTGTAAAATCTATGCTGGTGCCAAATATATCTTTCATTATACATTACATATTTAGGATCTTACTTCATCTATCATTTATTTTTCATCGTTCACTTCGAGAACCACTTTGACTATCACTTTGTTTTTCACAGAGAAAAAATCGATATCGAATTTGCGAAGAAGTGTTTAGAAAGTAAAGATATAAATTTTTTAATTTGTAGTTTTACTTTCTAAACACTCCTTCTTTACTTTCTAAATACACTATTTACAAATCTTTCACTGAGAATTATTGATACACATACACTTTATTTTTCGATATAGTTACCGCCATTCAAACTTTTATTAAATCTGGAAATCTGCTTTTGTATTCCTATATCATAGAATTCTGCTAGCCTTTTGAATCAACGTAATCTCTTCTTTCATTTTATATCATTGTCAAACTTCTTTCTGGTTAGATGTTTCTTAAGAAATGGGCATTCAACGAAAATTCATAAATAAATCATCAGTCTTTTTATAGTGATAATATGTTTGTGACTCAATATGTTTATGACAAAATGTCATGAAATGATGTAAATTCTCGGAAGGTCTGACGTTCATTAATGTTCACGGTGATCCATATTTTGAACTTTTATCTGACTGGGAAAAAATTTGACGACGTTGAGATAAAAGAAGAGATCATGATGTGATTCAAAAGACTGGCGGCAGACCTTTGAGACGCGGGAATACAAAAATTGATATTTTTTTACAAAACACCTATTAACTATCAATAAGTATTTTGAATAACTATGTCGAAAAAGAAAAATGTATGTATATAAATAATCTCACCGAACAATTGGAAAAAACAATTTTGCTGAAGTATCTAAAAATTTATATAGATATAACGGAATAAATCTGAGAATAATTTTATTGAATCATCAAAATAATTATGTAGAAAACTGAAGCATGATGAGTAATATTGCAAAAAGTTTTAATATTATATAACAATCAGTTTGAGCGTCCTACATAATTATCTTGATGATCTAACAAAATTATTTTCAGATTTGTATCTAGCTAAAATTTTAGATACTTCAGTAAAACTGTTCTTACCGTGAAGAATTGTGAATAGATTTTTAAAATAAATTTAAAGTTTTTTTGTATCTTTATTTTCCAAACATCCCTTGTAATTATTTTACTCACCTGCGAGCTGCGTTTCCCGGAATTCCGACGGGAGATAGCGTGCGCCGGTGCCAGAGCGTCAAGTTCCTTTCTCTTCTTCATCTTCTTCGTCGGCTGACGAAGCGGCACCGTCACTGCCACCGAGTCCATCTCAAGCAAAACCGCGCCACCTATTTTTTAGGATATCCTTGACGAATTCCCAATTAATACACTTCACTTTCAATGTTTTTCGACAGACACTGCACGATCGCCGTGGGTTTGGAGAATCGTTTCGTTATCATTTCTTAATTATTAGCTAACAATAATGCTTGACCGCCGACACAAAATTTGCGCAACTTCTCGATACCTACATGAGCTCAAACAGTGCGAATTAATCGGCACAAAAACCTTCACTTCAGTCTACATCTTCGTCTGCGAAAATATCGAAAAATATTTAATTTAATAGCTTTCTCGCTATGCTTTCGGGGCTCGCAATCGTCCAGAGAGCTGATAAACTAATTAATTCGCAATTCTCATTCAAATATTAATTGTATCTCATATATCTATGCATATTCGTTAATTGATCACTGCTTCTAAAATTAATTATATTTCACGGATAAGTGACTGTATTACAAAATGTGTAATAATTGAACGATATCGCTACCAAAATTATTGCTGCAATTAGCGTCAAAGTAAAGTTTCACAATACTAATAATAATTTAAAATTGATTAACACAAATATTAATTAAAAACAACTGATATAAAGTTCATTAATGCAAATAAACATGTTAATGTAAGTGCTAAGACTTCTCAAGCAATTCCTCTGATAAAGAAATTAATTTTGAATTAAATGCTCTGTTAAGTAAATTGTTAGATAAAAATAGGATTATAAACCATCACATTTAAATGTAATATTTTAATGTAATATTAGGTAAAAAATATACATATAAGAATGAAAACTCTTGGTAAAAAATTGTATAATAATATTATAATTTTAATCAACGTTTCTCAACTCCAGCACTATTTTTTATCTCATGATATTTTCAATTCAGAAACGATATTTTTATTAAATAATTTATTAAATAAAAAATGTCCAACATAAATCTATTATTACACTTCATTATATTATCACATTCGCGATAGTTGTGTATCTGAAGAGCCAGATTTAAAACTCTCGATTAAAGTTTAATTAGCAGTTTGTTATCGCAATGAAGCGATAATCGTAGCATGATAAACAACGATACCTTACAAACAGTGCAACAAATCAACTGTACATCCAAACACGCTCTTTACAATTTCACGCTATCACAATTTCATAAACACAGGAGAGGAACTGAAATATAGGAAGTGAATATATAATCTCGACGAGAGATGAATTTTATAAGCAGAGAAAAAAATCCTACACGTGATTGCGTCATGGAAATTAGAAGATTTTAAGAAACTAAGTGGACGGACGAACTTTATGTACCGAACGTTACAACGACGCGTTCATCACTGAGGCAAGAAGCTCTTATCAGTCGGCCGGTACCTGATCACCTTTGCATTCACACACGTATGTACACATATATACCGATCGAAAAGCTGGATTTGAATTGAACATGCGTGACACGCAACGATGTACAATGACTATTACATCTTAAATGAAAGAACGACCGCATCAAAATTGCTCAACGGCGAGAAAAAGGCAAAGAGCTGGCTTTGATAAGAGCAATCGTTGTCATAACGTTAATCTTTCCAAGGCTCTCTTTATATTTGTACGACGGTAGAATTATTTGATAAACGCGATAATGAACGCAAGAAGTGCTTTAAATGTTTGATCATCGCTCGTAAGAATCTGATATACATAGATATTTTTCAAACGAAATTTAATTATTAATCCTAGTTATGGTAATTTGATAATAGAAAAGTTAACCTTGCTTCGCGAGCAAAGAGTTGGAATCGTTTATATCGTTTTCTGTTTTAAACATAGTCCAGAATGAATCGAAGAAAAACGGAATATATAAATATCGAAATAATAATAAATAATTAATAATTAATTTTAGATAATGAAATCGATTAGATAAGAGAGAGGAATAAATCCGATTAACTATATTGATTAGAATCGTTATTTTTTGACAATTTCGAAAATTCAAATTCTTTCGAAGCTTCTTTCAAAGAATTTAAATCTTCGAAATTAATTTCTAACTTCCGAATTTTAAGATGCCTTTAAGCTTCAAAAAATTTAATTATAGAGAAAAAATTAAAATATATTTGTAGTATATTTTTTATGAAAATATATGCGTTATTGTTAGCTATATTAAATTAATAATTATATAATTTTAATTCTTCGTTTTTAATGCTTTCGAAATTTCGAAGTTCAATGTTCGAATGTCGAAACCTTCAAAGTAAAATATCAACCTTACTATTGATAGCCTTCTTACGAACAAAATATACAAGTACGAATGTCAACTGTATTAAACTTTTTGTCTTTTTGTTTCGTAATTGATTATTTAACCACGTAAAATCAGCGTGACGATAATATTATCATTTAACCTATTGACACTTCAATTGATATTACTATAATTATGTAGTTATTGAATGATGGAATTATTATGGCTAAAACGAAGCAGTGAAAATTAATTTGTTCAAAAATTCTTTTATTTAGGGTCTCTTGAATGTCCGTTCTTATTTTAACACGATTTAAAATCCAATTTAAAGGGTTTCGGGTGCGAATTAATTAATTCTATATGATGTGGGTCGATCGCGCGCGTCTGGATGGAAATACGTTGCGACACAATTACTTGCTCGCGGCCCTGAACTCGATAAGATACCGATTGTGTGAGGAAAAAAGGCCATTTTATTGTTCACATTTAAATATTACTAGTTTCAAAGTAGCTATATATATTATATATTATTCACACCTACTATCGATAAAGTAAATTTTTCAGACTAAAAAAATATCATCAGCTCTTCATTGAATTAAGAATCTAAGAAGGAAGATAAAAAAAGAGCAATGTCGAGAGAGAAACCGTTGCAAAGCAGAATTGAAAAATCTTGGAATTTTATAGTTGTATGAACGTATAAAATTTTAATGCACTGAAACTCCAAGCCTCCGGAATTTTGGCGAATTTACGAATACGGAAAAACAAAATCTACCGAATATGCATACCCGCGAGTCGACGACAAATGCAATTTTGCATGCATACTATTAATGATAAATAAGACGATTTGATTACTGTAATAATCGATTTCGCTTAATCACCATGGCTGAAATCCTCTTTTCATTGATACCTAATTAAATCGCATGATTGCATTACGTTATCGTGGACGTATTTTTTGCAGAGTCATGTATCTTCAAATCTTCGTTTTGTGCACAACGTTGCATGTCGCTTGAATTATGTTTCACGACGAAGTTGCGATAACAATGAGGTTGAAAGAAAGGAAGCAACTGCGTATATCGGCAATGCTAACGACAAACGGTTAGATACCTTGCTAATTAAGCGGATGTTGCTTAGCCGTCTGTCCTCGCCGATATACGCAGAACTTTCGTGCGTATATAACTGTATGACTAATTCTGTCGATTAATTAACATTTAATACCATATGAAGCATCAAGCCTTTCATCGTCGGTTTCTCTCACATACATTCTATTCGCATTTTAAAAGTCTATGAACGGAATGAAAGGTTTTGTTAAAGTAAAAATTCAATTAGATACAGATCTAAAATAATTTTATTATTTTAGACCATCAAAATAATTTTATTATTTTAGACCATCAAAATAATTTTATTATTTTAGACCATCAAAATAATTATGTAGGACACACAAACTGGTTGCTGGAATGTCAAATTTTTGCAACATTGTCCGTTATGCTTGAGCGTCTTCTATATAATTATTTTAATATTCCAACAAAATTATTTTCAGACATGTATTTAGCTAAATTTTTAGATACTTTATTAGAATTATTCTTTCCGTACATAGATAGTCGGCTATCTTATCAAAATACATTCGGTATTCAAAATATTAATCATTCTGATAAATATATCCAATTCAGTAAATAATAAATACGAATCGATTATTGAATTGATAAACGAAAACGAAGCAGCTGATACAATACATCATTACACGCGCAATCTGCATATATCTGAAGTAAATGTATTTAAAATAAATTATATACACTAAAAAAAATTCTAAATTTTAATGAATCATTTATTTGAAATATTTATTTGAAAATACCAACTAAATATTTATTAAATATTATACAGATATATTTATTTGATACAACTATAAATTCAACTTAATAATCTTTTTTTTTATTGAATAAATATTTATTTATTGTAAATAAAGTTAGCACAATTCAAATAAATATTTATTAAAATTCAGTACGTTAGTTTCTCAATGTACAGAATTATTGCCAACATTTAAGTTTGAGATTGTAGTTGGCGCTTCTTCAGTTAGTTAGTTACTTAACAATATCCTATATTAAATTCTGAAGAGAAAATGCGATATCATGGAAGTATCGACGATATGTCGACTCAACGCCGGAGTTTCCGTACGCGTGTCTGCTTAAATATTCATTGCATTTGCGTCAGTAAGGGAAATAGAATTGCGATCGCGCAACAATACGCATGCAAGCTTATGTCAATGGCACGCCTCTTTTTCCGCCTTAATTAGGAAAAGCATCTCTTCTCACATGAATAAATAAAAATCAGTCAAGAAAAAAAAAAGAAAAAAAACGACGAGGCAATTCTCTCATGGTCAGCGTCAAATGTTACGTGACGATCCTACGACAAATAAATTAATAACGAAAGTCGGAAACTACTTCTTGTGTGCTCTCATAGAGGCTAATCTTTTAAATGTAAATCTATGTAAATGTCAGGGACGACTTTACGCTCCCCGTATATGTTCCTCGCGGCATGCAAATCAATTTTATCTTGCTCGCTTTTGGCATCATCTAATTTATCACTTCCAATTTATTTGCATTTGTGCTTTCTGTCTTTAATTTCCTCTTCTTTTTTCATTACTTAAGAAATTAATCTTCTATGTTAATCTCATTCAAATATTAAAAATATTTTTCTGATCGTTTTTTTCTGTTCCATATCTATTTGTATATGCATTGTCTCGTGTTTTTATCTACGAGATATTCAATCCATTATTAACGTGAGATATACAATATTAATAGTTACATCTAATAATTTCATATTTAATAAAAATATTTAATAAAAAATATTTAATAAAAAATACTAAGGATTAATATCTTTTTTAAATTCAGATT
>NW_017259396.1:1464604-1476036 GCF_001594045.1 Atta colombica
ATTAGAAAAATATTGTAATATATCTTTTATTAATCCCCCGTTAATATATCCCTTATTAATTTCATTCATATTTGAATATCTTCGATCGTCGCATATCCGATTTCCGAAACCTATAATATCTTCCTAGCATTTATATTTCATCGCATTCGAGTTCCATATTTAATAATCGAAGAATGCAAAGTATTCGAACAAGAAGAAGACGAAGCAGAGGAATAAGACGAGAAACAGGAAGAATGAATTGGATAACAAGTTCTCACATAGAATACACAGAACTTGACCTACGAGGGGGATGAATTATAGAAGCGATTCCTAATCGATTACCGCGCGGCGGACGGAAACGGGCGGATGGCACAAGCGGCGACAGCGACGTCTCGTTTTTCTCAGGCAAGAATTCTCAAGGAACGATCTGCGAATTGTGAAGAAACACAACGGAGTCCTGGACAATACACTCACAAAGCCGTCAACAAAATACCGGTAATCGCGGAACGACGCGCGGCGTCGCGACGCGACACTCTTTCGCCAGCTGCGTCGTCCGATATCGACTCGTTGAGGGTTGGTGGGCGACTGAAGCCCCATTGGAGGGATTTCCCTGATAACAACCATACTGCATATAGGGAATTTTGAACAGTGAAACGAAGCGAGGTCGGGTGCTAATTTGATAAGATCATGAATTGGATTTGATTATTTTTATCACGACTGTGTTTGAAATACATGTTCTAGGATTTCATTCGGAATAGTTAAAAAAAACACGAATAGTGATTGTGAATTTACATTAAAAAAATGATACTTAATTGTATTGAGAACAAATATTGTTCATTTGATTAAATTAATTTAATCGTCATTATTTCGTTGGAAAATGTATGTATTTAAATCAAATATAATATGTTTGATTTAAATACATACATCTTCATCGAAAGAAAGACAAATTAAATTATTTTAGTTAAATGAACAAATTTCTTCTCAGTGTGAAAAAGCAATAATGAATTCTATATTAAGGAAATATATGCAGAAAATAGCAAATTACAGACTATTTGAAACTTGAAAATACATAAAATATAATAAAAAGTATTTAATGTTAACATTAAATTAGTGTATACAATAAATATGCAATTTGTTTCTTCATTAATCAGATTTATATTAGATATTTAGAAAATACAGAAATATATAGCACATAAATTCATAATGATTTACTTGAGATAATTTTAATAAATATCAAGATATTCTTAATTTATGTAATAAAATTATTAAAATACTTATCTACAACTGTTAAAACATACACAAATTATGACGTTTGTATTATATTAAATGCATAAATTTTATTTTAATTATTCAATTATTAGAAACAGTGCTTAAAGTTTACAATCTTTCGTTCACAGAGAAAGAGAGATTATAATAAATAATGGAATTACATACATATATTAGCAGATACAAATAGATTTAATTAGAACCTTTCCTATTTTAATTCTGACAGCCAAATGCTATTTATCAAAAGATAAAGAAATTATACTTCTCAAGTAAACGAAAATGACATTTACCTGATTTTATAGACATATCCATTTTCTTAATCTCGCCATACAGTATAGTCGCTAGCCAGGATAAAGCGATCAGCCAGAACGTGATCAATACAGCTGCTAACCACAAGGATATAATCCTCATATCCGACTTGTTACAGCCACAAGAATTGCTATGTCGGTTTCTAGACAAGATCCGTGATTTGTGCCGTCTGCAATTAAAAGATACCATCACAATGCTGTTATCCTAGTCCATATCAGATTAGAGATTAAGATCCGAATTTACCTATTCGGAACAAAGAAAACCAATATCAAGTTTAATGAACTTTGCACTAATTAGTCAAATTCCAATCCAATCTCAACTTCAATCGCAAACTCTAGTATGATATATAAAATGTCATTTGTAGCAATATTCCTATTAAGCTCACTTTAGATGTATAATTTGATTACATAAAATTATATAAATGGAATTCTGTTTCAAATTCTGTCATGAATTACATTGTAGATCGTGTAAAGTAGGCTTTATAACATAAATATAAGTAATACCGCTGTATTACCGCTTGACTTTCTTCTTTTTCTGAGGAGCAAGAATCAGGTCAGTGCTGTCGGAATCGCTTTCCGACAGCATATCGAGCAAGCTGATGGATTCTTTCGAATTCGGCTTCTCCATCTTCGTCGGGAGTGTACACTGCATGTCACGAATCTCCGAGACCGTCAGATGATCGTGGCCGAACGAAACGTAACGTCATAACCTCTGTAAAATTCTTATTATCGAAACAGTCTCTTCTTTTTATAGTAATGTGTTTTTAATTAAGCTACTTCGGTTGATATTCTACCGCACTAATTCCTCAAGTATTTTGCGAAAAGGACAAAGCAAGACGCAACAAGAACTCACGCACTCGAACTCATCACAACATAACCTATGAAGCATATCTGTTCCTTTTATGTGCACCTTCTACACTTTCCTTCGAATTTTTTCTTTTATTTTCTTTCCCTTTTTTTTTTGATTTTAAATAGTCAATTTAGACAATTCGTATGGAACCTATTTACCTTCTTTTCGAATTTTTCCTATACCATGTAAATGTTTAGTAATTGTTGATCAACATTTAATTTTCTGGCAAGTTCTGAAGATTGTGCTGGATTTTCATCCAACAATGCCTGCAATTCGGTGTCTTCGAACTTTTTTGATCTGAACGTTCTTTGTCTTTCAAATCAAAATTACCACTTTTAAATCGTCGAGAGTCCCAGTATTCACATGTGCTACCTGATAGAGCAAACTCGGAATAAGTTTCTGAGATGAATCGATGAGCTTCGGTAGCCGTTTTCTTCGAATCAAAGCAGTAAAGTAGATGATAAAAATGCTCTTTATCACATTCCATTTTCGATCGCACTAAAAAGTACGGTTATGTTTTTCCACCATGGTGAAATCGAATATTCTCGATCTGCGATTAATATGAATGAATTTACTATACTACGTTTTTCTCCTCGCTAGTTACTTCGAATTTTATAAATTACAGATTTACAAGTCCGAGCCCGTATTCGCACTATATATCGAATCGCTTTAAATTCTTTATAATTACTATATAAACAAATATATAAAATGAGACTCGAAATAATATATCAATGAAAAATGTAAAAAAGCCCATCAAAGCCTATATCAACTGTTCGGATATACAGAAAATTTTCACACGAAAATAAAAAATTTTCTGTGCATCCGAACAGCTGATGTAGGCTCTGATGGACTTTTTTACATTAATTACTATAAATTATGCTGCTTCGATTACACACAATTTGTTCCGAAATATTTTACGTGAAGTACTCCGATTTCTACTTCAAGAATTTTACAACTCGAGCTGTGTTTAGATTTCGAGTGCCATCCAGATTATTTTATCCTTGTTGCTCATCAAATGTTAAACAAAGATAACATGATATCTTTCTATTACGCCCTAGAGAGCGGCAAAAATATCATTCATTTTACACTGTAAATATTTTGAAGTATTCTTTGATTGGTCAATTCTTAAAATTCTTTCTACTGATTGATCAATAAAGTATTTGCAGCGCTAAGTGAATCGCATCCTGTATAAAGCTCAATTTTTCATTATCTGATTAACTTGTGGTAAAGTTTAATCTGATGTTTCATCTAATAGACTTCCCTATGACATAGTTGAAGTTCATTGGAAAAAACATTAGATGAAGCCTAACCATAAGTTGCTCAGAAAATAAAAATTGAGTCTAACTTATATAGTTCAAGCTAACGCCGTGAGATGTCTCTACATACTATTTTTTGACTCATTCTGCACACAGAATGTGGCAACACTTGCCGCGCAGTGGTAATTGACCCGAGAGCGATTCATTCAGTACTACACCCCTCACTGAGCACTCAGTGAGTTCTTGCACTTGATTGGCATATTTTTTTATCTAATAGAATTATTAGATAAAAAAATATAGATCATCAAACTCAAGCTGCAAGAGCTCACTGAGCGCTCGGTGAGCAGTTATAATACTGAATGCATCCATTTAGTTTATCGCTTTTCCTAAAAGCGAAAGAATAGCTAACTTTTTTTTACACGCCAATCATACACACCACGTCCTGTCTGCGGGAGTCATTTGATGTCATGCGCGTTTAAAGTTCTAGAATCTAGCTATACTAAAATAGCGCAAAAGTTCTTCATTTTTTTACCTAATATCATATCATATTTAAAAAATTATCATATGATAATAATAAACACTTATTTGACCACAAGGTAAATAAATGGCGATCGAAATAGCCATAGGAATAGAAAAGTTGTCGGCATTTCGGCTTAGATAAAAGGCTATTTTGATATATCTATCAGAACTTTAACGCATTCAGAAAATTATAAAAGCGCCAAAAATTACTAAAATCTAAAAAATAATTTATATACAATAAGTCAGTGCACATATTTCCGCATAATGCATAAAATTGATTCTATATTTTAGTCGTATCATAAAATCGCAAGCGTGTCGCAAGCGCTGCGGTCCAATCAGAATCAAATAACTTGACGTTGATTGGACGCAATGCTTGCGATACTGTAATGCGATTAATGTAGAACCAGCATCACGCATAGAGTGCAAGAAAATTAATCAATCAGAATCTTTTACTTCATGAAAAATAAAAAAATTAAGCACTTTGATTGATTCATTATTTTCGCACGATTCTGTGCTCCTGTCCTTACCAATCCGCAGAAATTAAATTGTTGTGCCTAGGAGTTTTTGTTGCTACCCATACAGTTAGCACAGAATTTGTAATAATATTGCTGCGAAATTTCTACAATATTGCTGTAACACTCCTACAGTACAAAATTGCATAAAAGTTGCAGCAATACTTTGCAATATTGCAAAGTATTGCTGCAACTTTTATGCAATTTTGTACTGTAGGAGCATCAACATTTCCCCTTTTTGCTTAATAATCGAGAATGGATTAAAATGGATTGAAATTATATTAGTATTTTAAGTTTAATTGAATAAAAAAATTTTTTATTCTAATAAATCCAATTGGATTGAAAAACTACATTTTTTTATTCGGAATTTCGAATAGAACAGTATTCCCGATGTGCACAGAAAAAGCTGATATTATTTTTAGATTGAAAGGCATAGAAATATATATTATTCATGCAATTCTTATAAATAAATAAAAATGCATTCGGATTGAAAAGGATTTATTTTAATCTTCGTGTATGCGTGTTTTTGAAAATCTGAATCCATTTCAATTCTTATTTACTGAGGAAATTATCGTGTAACCGGAACGTCTAATATATATAATTATATTGAGCCTTATATTTGGCCAGTATTCATGATTCGTTTTTATTTTAAAATTATCTTAAAATGCTAATACGTGATGGTTTACAACATCTCAAGACTATATTTAAATTAGTCTAAAATATAAAAATCAACTATGAATACTGGCCTAAGATATCTTTTATCACATTATAAATTCCATTATATATGAAAACTAACTCATTTTGATCAAAATCTGACGAGTCCATTATGTCCTTTTCTTGTTAGCTGAATTTTTTGTTTTTTTCCTTTTCCCTTTCTTATCCCTTATGTCGTATGCTACACATCTCCTTATGTCGTGTGCTACACATCTATTTTCTTTCAAATATAGGAGATATGAGTTACAAGATATCTCTTATCTCGTTCTCCTTCTTCAAGAAAAAAAAAAAACTCATTAGAAGCATAATTGTCTTTTAAAGAATCTAAATTTTTAAAGAATCAGCTTTTTCTGTAAAAGTATTATAGATAATCCAAAAATAGAAAATGCAAAAGATAATAAACAATATTTATAAGTGAAAAAATAAAAAAATATTCTAACAATTATATTAGCGACGAAAAGATCTCTTTGTGTTTTTATTTCTCTTCTGCGCTTGATAAGATTTTTTAATATTGAAAAATATATTTCCCCTTTATTGAACATTTTTATGCATTATTAAATATGAATATTTGTGGAAACATTACGCGTTGTTGTCTGGCCGTTTGGTTGGCTGGATGTGACACAGCCGAATTTCAAACAACATCAGCTATGCCGACATCTTGCCTTCTAGACGTCCAGTTAAAGAAGAAATGGGAAATTTAAAAAATATGTATTAAATTATAATTTATAAGTTTTGGATCTATAATTTGCATTAAATTGCGCAGAATTCCATTTATAATTTTACATACACATCGTCTTTATTTTTATGTAATCAAAAAATAATGTATCTAAATGAAAAAAAAAATGTTTGCAAAAAGTCAAACAGGTCTGTCAAACTTTATATTACAAAATTTTAAAAAGATTATTTTAATTTTAAAAAATTATATTAGATCATTATATTAGATCATTAAATTATATTAGATCATTAAATATGAAATGTCTATATTATTATTAATAGCAACTTCGTTAAAAATTAACTTAAATTTTAAAAAAGCTTTTAAAGAGCTTAAAATCTCTACTTTCACTATGTTTTGGGTTTCTGAGTAATTTGGTAATTTATATATATATAAAATTATAAGCTGGATAAAGTAGGAAATTTTTTGTCACTTTGTGAGACTTCATACGTGCTCAAAAAAATTTTAGAAAATTTTATATTTTTTCATCGTAAAAACTCAAAATCGCTACAAAATTGTTTTTTAAATTATTCTTGATTTGTTATTACCGAGTTATCGCGGTTTAAATAAAAGGAGCATTTTGACTTTAATTGCTCATAATTCAGTTACAAATCGTCGTACCGCAATTGAAAAAAAACGCAATTGAAAAACTGAAACTTTGTTGAACAGTATGATTAATTGTTAAATTTTGTTTGAAAACATGTAGACATTTCGTATTAATAATAATACGAAAAACAGGCATACTTAATGACCTAATATTTAAGAATAAATAAATAAGAGTCTAAACAGGATTCTAGAAAACGTTAATTAATGTTCTGTGTTCGTACTTACTTGATTGACGACTATTTATGTTTCATTGGAATTATATATTCACCAATCTTAATATTTAATAAAGAGAAAACAATTGCGCATAACACTGAAGAATATTAACAATCAAAACTGCAGTTTGATTAGCGATATCACATATAATTCCGAACTCACAATAAAAAATTACAATCATAAAATTTTTCTATGAACTGCGAGCTATATTAATCTATTTGTACGAATTTTTATTGATATTACAGTTTGATATTACAGTTCACCTGTCTCTGAATTTGTAATTCAAAAATGATTTTCTAGGAAACTATCGGTGGATGGAAAATACAATTAGTTTGCGAAATTAAAAAATATAATATCTAAGTTTCTAGAAAGTTGGAGGTCGAATTATTTGTCCACTATTCGTCGATCCTTTAAACTTTATGATTGATTTCATGCTACGACGTACATGTTTAGACGTACGTTTAGACAGGTATGATTGTTTGTGCTATGTTTCCTAAACACTTATCATTTTCTTAAATTCCAAAAAGATAAGGAAGAGAATATCTAAAGAATGAAAGATAAACAGCAAGGCGTTAGTCGGGAAACATGAATTCATAATTCGAAATACGGTGACGAATAGTTCGATAGTGACAACGATGGGACATCCGAGATCTAATCGAACACACAAATATCGAAGATACCTGCACGAGGTCGGAGGTTCACCGAAGAACTGGTAGCGTGGGCGTTCGATACCTTCAAGAAGACATGAACATAAGGACGTGGCGTGTACCTGTCTACACCAGGAGCGATCTTTAAGGAGGGGGTTTAAAGTCTTCCGCCATTCCAACTCCATTGGCTGGAGTCGAGGTGTTTAGGGGCCGGCTTCTTTTTACGTCGCTCTCCATCGCGGATCTTCGCTTTCCATTGTCCCGTGCAGGGGCAGAAGGCGTTAATGAAACTACATTCTAGTGCACCTATGATATTCCTTTAAGTCCTCTCTATCTTTCGCGTAATTATTAATCACGGTTAATTAGTAACATCAATCCTATTTTTCGCAGAAACTGCGAAAGATGAAGAGGATTAGACTATTTGTGTTTGAAAATATTTTAAAGTTTACAAGCGTATCGTTGACGAAAAGATCAAAATAAATCTCATAATAAAATCGATATAAAACAATAAATTAATGGACTTCTTATATTAAATATAAATAGTAATAATGAGGCGATAGGAGTCGTTGCTAGAAGTAGTTATACAAAGTGTCAAATATTAAAATTTACTACATTAAACATATATTAACTTAAAAAATACTACATTAACTTAAAAAATCTAGTTCGACGTTTCAGCTTATATTTGAGTTATTATTTCCCTGATGAAAATAAAAATCGGAGCGTAAGTCGAATGTAATGGGAAAATAACAGAACCGTAAACAAAACTTCTAGGAAGCGAAAATTGAAACGTCAAAATGTAAAAGAAGCATAAATGCGACTATCATATTTTCAAGGTAAACTCTAAGAAAAAATTCTCTCCGTGTAATAAATATTATATATTTGACATTTTGCGCAACTATTTCTAACGACAATTCTTATCGCCTCCTTATTACTACTTATTGTTAAATCTTATAAATTACATAAGATAATTCATTTTTTAATCTTTAATATCCAGTAATCATAGATATAATTATTACATAATATACTATATGTGTGTAAATACACATAATTTACTTCTATGTTATATAGTAGTTACATTCATGATTTGGATACATGTGACGATTTTCTTATTCTTTATTACATATGATGGTTCTTGTTATTCATGTCTGGATTAATTTTTATCAATTTTTACAAGTATATAAAAATTACTAAGTGATTCTTACATATACTTTTTTTTATTTTTAGAAAAATATTTATAAGATTATGTATTTATAAAAAAAGAAAAGAATAGAGACCATTATTTGATCAGGTGCTCCTAGTATCTAATTGTAAGAAAAGTATGCGAAGACATAAGCGATTATCATATGTGTACTAAATGTTAATTTACATTAATTATTTATTTATCAAACTCGAACGATTCGGCTTATTAAAGAAATGAAAAAGATTTATTTTAATAACATAAAATACGATGAATTGTAATTTCTGAGAAATATTTCATTCAGATTACATTGAACGATTGTTTGTGATCCATGTGTAATGCAAACTTCCGCCAACGCGATAATTTCGGTGCCGATCATCGATATCTTCAACCGGAAGTGCGTCCAAAACGCGCTTTTCGATGAACCCCACCAGAATGAGAATCTCACTTACGTTGCGTAAAACACCGCTCACGTTCACGGGATCCTAATACTCTTCGTGACTTCCGGTACCGGGACGGACTCGCGCGCCACCGAAGGAGTCACGTGTCGCTGTCGGTGACCGGATATGGTGAAGAAATGGACGGCCAAATCGGCTCGACCCAGCTCGGTGTTTCTCTCCTCATGCGAAACACGCGTAATCCGTGTACCAAATACCGAGCATCAGCCGGTGACATCATACCTATTGTGTACATAGTCGAGCGTTCACGTCCGTGGCTTATTTTACCGCGCATCTTCGCTTAGACTGTCGGTCATTATCATTCCACCATGGTGGCATCATGAACGGAGATATTGAAACCGGTATGGTTTCGGATTTCGACGCTTCAGGCACGCGAAAACCACGCTTACTCGCGACGAGTCCATTCCTTTATCAAATTCAGCTCACATAATTGACTCGCGAAAATTCGCTGAGATCGTTAATTTATTATGCGATTTCAATCTTTGATTAATTATTTACCAAAAAAATTTTGAATTTCCTTGAAACGAATATAGATAATAGAAATCTAACATAACTATATAATAATCTAATATAACTGAATTAATATATGCTGTACTTAAAGTGAAATAGATACACGAAAAAAATAATTTTGCTGAAGTATCTACAAATTTACACATACAAGTCTGAAAATATTTTTAGTTAGAATATCATCAAAATAATTATATAGAATGCTTAAATTAACTATTACAATGTTAAAATTTTTGTAATATTGTTATAATATTTAAAGATTCTATGTAATTATTTTGATACTCTAATAAAATTATTTTTAGATCTGTATCTACCCAAATTTTTAAATATTTCAGTAAAATAAGTCTTTCCATGTAAATGTTTGATATTTGGCAAAAGGGAGAAGGAAAATATTAATGTAATCCAATGCAACAATAAGAAACAAATCTTATAATTCAAGATTAATCAGAAAACGCAATTGTCAATACTAGTGGAAGCCAAGAATCATTGTAAATTCCAATTTCTTTCACTTTTCCTCCTAACAAGAAGTAAGTTTCTCTCTTGGGTCTCTTTTAGTCTCTCTATTAGCAATAAGAAAATTCTTCATCTCTGACATCGGCGGCGGTATCGAGTCATTGCATCGTGCATTGCATTGATCATTCTTCGCACATCGTGATTAAGAATCGACGAATTTATATCGTATACGATGTATCTCTCATAGAACCGTTTTTCGCATAATGAATTAAATATCAAAAATTTCCGTTTTTCATTCTTTGAGTACTGAGAATAAAACTTGATCTTGAATCCCATTGAACAAAGATCTGGCTAGAATCGATTGGGAATTGACTGGACTCCGCGATAAGTTTTCGCGCGAAAACCTGACAGCATAGCGATGCGAGAAAAATGTTCTTGTAGGAAATGAGATATCGCGACATCTTTTTCCAATAAGTATATGTATGCTCGCCCAGGTCTCAGGTAGCAGAAGTATTCGATGTTATCAAACAGCTGTATAAACTTGGCGATCTGCGTTGCAGAAGGTTTTGGTTTGGCGCACTCGCTATATGTATACATGGAAACAATGATTTTACTGAAGTATTTAACAGAACACAAACTAATAGCATTATATCAATATTATAATTTCCTATTAAATAATACAACTGTAATATAACACATATTATACATAACAGTTACTTTGTTGAAAATTTGTAACATTCATATTATTGTTAGTTTGTGTTTTGCGAATAAAAATTTAGCTAGATACAGAGAGCCTATTACAGCTCTTGAAACGAAAGAAAATTAGTGAGCGAATTTATTGAAATATTTATAACTTTATTAGTCGATACTGAATAAATATATTCACTTTTGTAATTTTCATCTCGTTACAAGAACGTCATAAAAATCAAGAAAGAAAATCGCTCTCAGAAAATAATTTTACTTTGGCCATCAAAATAATTTTTGTGGCCAATACATTTAAACTGATTGCTAGAATATTTTTGAAACTTATTAATGTTTAAGCATTCTACGTAATTACTTTGATGATCCAACAAAATTATTTTCAGATACTATGTATATATCTATAAGCAATGTAAATTTTTAAAACAGCAAAATCGTTTTTTGTTCTTTGTGTTTTACACACACACACACACACACACACACACACACACACGCACGCACGCACGCACGCACGCACGCACGCACGCACGCACGCACGCACGCACGCACGCACGCA
>NW_017259396.1:1476136-1486053 GCF_001594045.1 Atta colombica
CACATGTGCTTTATCGACGTACGACGAGACAACATGTCTGTATGTACTCATATTTATATTCCGATCGGCAAATATTATCTTAAAACAGCAATAAAGATTCGATCAGCTATTGCGATTAATTCTGCGTAAAACTCTGCTGAAACAAATTTCGAATATCGAATATTAAATAATTGTTGCGCGTAAATGTAAATCTTTTATTTCGGTTTTTAGGACAGATATATTATCATTGGGAAGATATTCAATGGAATTTAAAGACTGATGGTTGACTGATGATTTCATATATGAAGAATTTTGAGTAACCTGATAATAATTCTTCTTAAGTTGTCACAATACCGATTGATAAGTTTCTTTCCGAGTTTTATCATCTATTTTGATTCTACTTATTTTTATTATTTCTTCTTTTCGCAGGCTAAGTATCGAAACTGGAAGAGTTTCACTCACCTCGCGGGATTCACATCACCGGAACGAGAACTGCCTTGAGATATCTTTGAGATGGACGTTTCGCGACACACAAGGCCTGTTCTTTTTAACTAAACTTCTTACGATTCATCTTTCCTCTTTTTCTTTTCACTTTGAAGAGAAAAAGAGAAAAAAGGAACTGTACAAGAAGTAAACTTTGACTAAAAAGAACAAACCTTCGATCTTCTATTTAAAAGAGGAAACCAAATGCAGATACTTCGCGAAATAGTGAACTCTTCGCGGATCAAGGTATAAACTTCGTCGTTCGGTTGCAAGCGATTAGCAGGCACGACGAGGAGCCGACACGGTGTTCCGTCACGGAGAAAGTCATCGCCGGCAACAATGACGACGGCTGCCATCGTCGTCGTCGCCACCACCACCACCACCACCACTACCACCAACCGTCATCGTCGTCGTTTGGTACCGTATTCACCGGTATGGTAGAAGAAAGAAAACGAAGAAAAAGGAGGGAAAAAAAGCGCCACTGGAAGAACAATTAATTTGTACGCGAAACACGTACGCGCGGCTACGCACACGCGAATGACCACCGCAATGGAACGCGCCTACGCGTTCTCTACCTTCTCCATCCGGTATATGGAATATTTGGCTGCCAATCCGCGGCGCGTGCGGATATAAATACATGCCGGGTGTACTCCTCTCCTACCGATCAGGCTTTTTAATTAGAAAAATTCGTCGATAGATTTTCGCGAGTCCGGTCGCGGTCGAGACGAACCCCCGCAAGATGAACGCAAGAGAAAACGCCGCCAGCGCGAGCTTGAACAGCTTTTAGCGTATTTTTAGGCTGCAGAAGGTGTTCCACGTACTACTCGTCGATATATCTTTATCTCCTAGAAACAACGCACCGCGGGAAACGATAAAGATTAGGCAGAAATAATCGAAACAAGTTGCTTCCATTGTAAACAACGGCATGAACAGTATCATGAAAATATACGGTCTGTTCTTTTTTCATATTCCAGGATTGAACTTCTTGAAAGGTTTAGCTTTTTTCTTTTCACATTAGAGAGAAAAAGATAATAATAATCGAAATAAGTTGCTTCCATTGCAAAACAGCAGCATGAACAGTACTATAAAAATATATGTTCTTTTTTCATATCCCAGGATTGAACATCCCAGGATTAAACTTCTTGAACGGTTTATCCTTTTTCTTTTTACATTACAGAGAAAAAAATAAATGATGAACCATGCAAAAAGTTTAATTCTGGTAAAAAGCTTGTATACATGAAACTCGAAAGATAAAAAAATGTAGTTGGCGTTTAAGTATAGTCTTTAAAGCGAGACTTCTTAAAGATATCCCAGATAACAAAATATTCGTAGTATGTCAACAAATTCAAACATAATTTTAAAACAAATTCTTATCCACTGTATTCTTTTTAAATTTGCTTTGTGCAGTAGTGGAATATTTATCTTGTTATCATGATGTTATAACTATAGACTTGTTTTCTGATATATTTATGTCGATATTAGAGAAATAGTAGACTGTGCTCGACTATTGTTGAAGTTTCATTAATGTTTTCCAACAGGTGGAACACAAAAATTACCATAATGATATTATGGAATACGTAATTAATTGATTTTATTTGTATAAATGAACATATAAGTGACAAATAAGGTCATGATTTTTTTATGATATTATTACGACTTTTGCGTTCTATCTGAGAAGAGATATAGATGAAACAGTATAAGATACTAAATTATTATAAGATACTAAATTATACTAAATTATTTCATCCTTGTTTAACAAACGACAAGGATGCAATGATTCACAGTGTTACATTATGTCAACTGTATCTTTTATTAGAAAACGTCCATAATATACAACACATACTTTGTAATACAAATTTGGCAAGTTTGGCTATGATGACTCCTGCTATAATGACTTTCGCGAAATGTAGAACGATTCCTCTATCTAATGTAACACTGTTCCTGCCAATCCAATGGAACGCAACATTAATATAGAGTGAGAGAAAAAGGATTCACCGTCATTTCTCACACCGGAACAATGCACAACATTGACGGGCGAAGAGGAACGACGTAGCAGGGCAAAGATCTCAGTAGAAGTAGGCCGTGCAAATGGACTCTGTGAAAACGCATTTACTATAACTGAGGCAACCAGTTACGTGTTAATTGCAGAACAAGCGGCCACAGTTTTGTAGGGCGCAACGAACGCATCGAAGATTCGATGTGAGCGAGGAAGACGTGGGATAACAAAGGGAGGTTTTTCGACGATCGGAACCTAGGATTGAGAACGGGGACATCGCGAAATAAGAAGAGTCCCTATTTTCCTTGAGATTGGCTTCAATTGTTGCTCGGATGAAAAGGAGCGTCCTAGCCGACTGTTATTAGCGCGCTAATAATTAAGAGGGGCGGTAATTAACTCCAGTTGAGACTTAAGTGATAACACGGCACACCTGCGGTCAACAAGTCATTTTACAGGGCACTCATAATTGCGCGGTGTTTCTAATTAGCGGAACGCTGATGGAAAAACTTCCATACCAGTTCGATCGGTTTGGCTTTTACCCAAGCAGAGCAAAAGATTACATCGAAATGATGTTAAAATGAATTGTGTGATTGCTCAAGAGTAATTTTTAATCTTTTATTGGAGCTATAAAGGCTATGTTCTTCTCAAAGATCACTCCACCAAATCTTGAACAAGTATAAAATGATGCCTGCAGAGCACTCGAGCGAAAATCTGAATGTTCTGTTTGAAGTACAAAATGTAAATGAATGATCACCTTGATGATGCAAATGAACACTTTATGTTGATAATTTAGAGAATAGTTCAATGTTTTTATCTACAATTTAGAACCTTAATATTAATCGTACAAATTGTACAATCGTCTAAAATATTTGGATTCAAATGACTCATTACTGTAATCGAAAATTAATAACCATTTTGGAATCATTTTGACACTATTTTGATGTTCTCATGATTTTTTCATTCTGCTTACATAGAATATAAAGTCATAATGATATCATAGACCATTATCACGACTTATTAATCGCTTATAAATAAATTTGCAAGTGAAATAAGGTCATATAATGATATCCAAATGATATCATTATGACTTCTGTCTTGGCCAAGTAAAAGTCGGAACATAAGTCGAATGTAATGAGAGAATAACAAAAACGTAAATGAAACTTTTATAAGAAGCGAATATTGAAACAACAAAATATAAACACCTTTTTTATATTTCGTTAGTTCAAGTGGCAGCACTGACATTTGTATAATACATAAGAAAATATCAATTAAAAATTCTTAATTTCCTTCTTTTCCAATGAAATAAAAGATTCTGATTGGTTAATTTTCTTATATTTTATATGTGACAAGAAGCTCTTATCCTTACATTCGACTTAGGATCATTACACAAAAAATGATATAAATTACATAACTATAGCATATATAATTATAGCATATATAAGCTGGCTGCTGACCAATAAACATCCGACATAAAAACGTCATATTGATTTACATAAAATACTCATTAATACAGCTTTATGCTATGGTTATACAGCTTATGTCATTTTGTATATCACAGCCCTTATACTTCGATTTTTATTTTCATCAAGGTTCTACCTGAATATCATTTCACATCCATGTTTCTTTTAGGATTTATAATGTATTTATGAACAAAACCTAGAAATCTTACTCTGTTCACGTTACGACGAATGTAGATCCAAATTAAATGATTCGAGGGAATTTGGCCTCTTTATCGAAGATCGAATCATCAGATGGGATACAGCATAACAATGAGGAAAATGCGAAACATTCACAAAGTCACTCCGTGATTTGCACGAATCATTTTATGGATCTTTAGAAGTGTTGAAATGACACCTCGTTTAATAAAACGTTTAAATTGACGAAATAATTATCGGCTAATTTCGATCGTTCTTCTCTAATTAGCGACTTGATACTCATTGAACTTCGAGTGCACAGCGATACCAATTGACACCTCGCGTTTAATTCGCGCACGTGAATCAAGTGTGCGATCAGTTGCGATAAGTTGACGCCGATTGCGAAGCACCGGCCGCGAGTGCGCTTATATAACATTTTTATCGTTTTGCCGGAACATTCAAAACAGGCCTCGCGACAGCTTGTCGCCTCCACAAGAATCATTCCATCGTTGACCGTCGAGGTCAAGAGTAGCCTTTGAAATTCCCGATTTAAGTCTATTCCGATCATGACTGTGATATTATAATTAAAAGTAAAACTCATTGTCAATCGCAAAGGATTGAAAAACAGCTCGCATATGTGTATCAAGACAAATTTCTTTTTATGTTTCATTGTCGATAAGGCTTTTCAGTGACTTTTTTATTCGCGCGAAGGACTCGGTATTTTAAAAAGCTCTTCTTTATCGCGATGATACCACGCCCGAGGCCGCGATCTTATCGCGATCGAGCATACGTGAGGAAATCAAATGTCCCATGATACCGCAATAACACTGTCAGCATGTTTATAAATCTGTATGAAGGCCCGGTACTCCTCTCGAGATCTAACTTGTCCATAGGAATGCGTTGAATGTCGATTGAAAACGGACTGAGACATAAACTCAAAACAATGAACAAGAATGGATGCCACATTATAAATTCGTTTTGAGTTTGAATACATCGATTACTCTTTGAAAGAGAGATAGGTATAGATATATAGATAATTTAATTTATTACGTGCTTTAGGAAAATATTCTTTCAAGAGTTGAAATAAAACTCAATAAACCATATATAAATGTTGTTACATTAGGTATAGCTAGAGCAACAGTTTTACAATGAATTAAAAAATAGAAATAAAAAAGAAATATATATTTTATACATCTCTAGAAGACGTTTGTACATCGAAAAACATGAAGAAAGTCTATGTCAAAGGTCTATGTCGCGTAATTTAATTAAATTACGCGAACAGAACAAAAAGAAAGAGAGAGTAGGAGAATATAGAATAGAATTATTTATTAGGCGTTCTGAGATTATGGATATATTCATAGTCGGTTCTTATTTTAAGACTGTCTTAATTAAGTCTTAAGTCTTAAGAGAGTCGCTAATGCAGCCCTCTGATTGATTCACCTGAAGACAGAACTTAAAATCTTAATTCTTGAATTGTTGAATGAACAAAAATTGACTATGAATATTGACCTACGTCTTCTCATCAAGTGCCAAGCATAACACAATTAGGAGAGAAAGAAAGAGAATACATACAGTTAAGAGAAAAAGAAAGAGAGATAAATAAGGATCTCATATAGAAAGAATATTTTACTTACTCGAAGATTTGAAAGAGACTCGGTTTTCTAGGTAATCACTCAATTGCACACAAATTCCTCGAGTTAAATTCTTCCTCCTTACAAATATAATAATCTTCTAATAATATTTTTTTAACATGATCGATAGTGATCCACACAAAATCTATTTTTGTGAAAATGCACGAGGCACAATCGCAGCGCGCAAAATCACAATCGTGTCCCAAGCACGACACGGAGATTAGTGCGATGGCATGACGGTCGGGGATCGTTTTAACTAGGAAATCGTTCTCGCCTTACAGGATGCCGATGCGTCAATATTGACATATTTCTTACGAAACGTAAGAAAACCTGGCTTTCGCCCGTCTATCTCCGATCCTTCTGTATCTGAAGAATGCCGAAAAATCCCCACAGATATATACTCCCGACGGATAAATTCTTCTCTTATACTTTTTAGGATATTTTAAATGTATCTCTATGATTATATTAAATATAATTAAATGTGCAGTCTCTTCAAAAATATCTCAGAAATATTTCAACTAAAAAGTGAAACATTTCATAAAAATTGCGAGATGTTTGCAACGATTCTTGCACATAAAATCTTGTTGAAAGGTTGATGAAATATTAGGTGTGGGAAAAAATTCGTGGCGGTTTTTTTAATGCCATCTAATGGGAAAAACGCCACGAACTTTTTCCCACATCTAATATTATAGAAAGAATCTGCAATCTTTTTAAAGTATTACCAAAAAGAAAACTGCATTTTATTTTGGGAACTGCTGATTCCATTGATAACAAAATGATCCTAGATACATGTTACTTTGTATTTTAAATTGTGACAAATCGACAATATTATGTATTTCGCAATTTATAATATATAATTTAGTTAATTAATTAATGTTTTCGCAATTAATGTTATCAGAAGCACTGAAAATATTAGTTGAAACATATACGGATTAATACACGAATTTTGAATAAACAATAATTTTGCGTACCAACAATCGCGTAGGCTCTTAATTGACTATTTTTTTTCCTCTTTTAGTTGAATTATTAAAAAGATTTCAGCTATTTCTAGTATTACAAAAATGATAACTTAAATATATACTTGATTGATACTTAAATAATATTTAAATTTATTATGTCGACATAAATATAAATATTGTTTAAGAGAAAGAGTATCAATTAAAGATATATTTAAATATCATTTCTAAAGTACTTAAAATTTATTAAGAGATTTTTTGTAATCTGTTTACAAATTACAAAACTTATTATAAACTTAAAGTATTTCTCAAAAATAGTGATTGTATCGTCAATTATTTTGATTAATTAATTATTAGGTGTACAACTTTGCTTCCGTCGTTTTTTTTCCGAAATTCGAGGCTTTATTGTAAAAAACTGGTTATACATTTATGATTCAAAGTATTGTCCATCGCTGGCCACTACTTTCTCCCATCTTTCGGGTAGCGTACGAATCCCGCGTCGAAAAAACTGGTCATCTTTTGAGGCTATCCACGAATCGATCCAATTTTTTATTTCTTCATAAGACCGGAAGTGCTGGTCAGCCAGGCCATGTGCGGCCTGATCGGTGCGGATTGATCGAAACAAGTGATAGTCAGAGGGAGCAACGTCTGGAGAATACGGCGGGAGAAATAGGACTTCCCATTTCAACGTTTCCAAGTATGTCTTGACCACTTTCGCAACATGGAATCGAGCATTGTCATGCTGCAAAATCACTTTATCGTGTCTCTCGTTGTATTGCGGCCGTTTGTCTTTCAATGCTCGGCTCAAACGCATCAATTGCGTTCGATCGCCTGTGATTGTTTCAGTCGGTTTTAACAGTTCATAATACACTACGCCGATCTGGTCCCATCAAATACAGAGCATGATCTTGGAGCCGTGAATATTCGGTTTGGCCATCGACGTGGAAGGCCGGGAACTCCCCATGATTTTCTGCGCTTGGGATTATCGTAATGAACCCATTTTTCGTCCCCAGTCACAATGCGATGCAGAAATCCCTTCCGTCTTTGCCTTTCAAGCAGCTGTTCACAAGCAAACAAACGCCGTTCAACATCTCTCGGCTTCAATTCGTACGGCACCCAATTTCCTTGCTTCTGAATCATTCCCATGGCTTTGAGGCATTTTGAAATGGCTTATTCAGTCACTCCCAATGATCGTACCAATTCTTCTTAATTTTGACACGAGTCTTACTCAAGTAATGCCTCTAATTCTGCATCTTCGAAAACCTCTCTTCCACCGCTATGCCGGTCTTCGACGTCAAAATCACCGTTCTTGAAGCGTTGAAACCACTCACGACACGTTCTTTCACTAATAGCGGCCTCACCATAAGTATTTGAGAGCATTCAATGAGCCTCAGCCGCAGATTTCTTCATATTGAAGCAAAAAATTAAAACCTCCCGCAAATGACGAGAATTTAGCTCGTAAACTGACATTTTCAATCGAGAATAACTTTATGATGCAGACACAAATCGAATGTTTCTATGGGGTTATGTTGACAGATGCCCAAGTTTATTGTATGACGTCTATGATCTATTTATTTCGACCACCACTTACCGCTAAAGCCATCTATAGGAAAACGGCGGAAGCAAAGTTGTACACTTAATATGTATAAACACATATATAAGCACATATACAATCACTATTAAAAAATCACATTTGCAATTTCCACATAGCATTATCATTCATGTACAAAATGTTTTTCGCAATTAAAGTGGAACAAGTCATAATAACATCAAATTAAATTTACATTAAATTAAATTGTGATTGATAAAAAAAATCACTTTTAGTAAACATTTTGGAGTTTTAGTAAACATTTTAACCTCATGATACTTTTTTGATCTATTCAAATAGTTTTTCAATTTTTTGCATATGATAGATTTTAGAAACATTTCTGTTAAAACATTTCATATGACATAATGCGGAATTCTTTCAGAATTGTTACACATGAGATATGAAAGATTGAAACATTTCTGAAAATTTTCCGCAATAATCGATGTTGTAATATTATATGCATTTAATAAATTATTAAATATTGACAATAAAACAATCTTATTTAGATCATGTATCTTATTTAATACATGTGAAAACACAACTAATAAATAGCAGGATGACTTCTCTCATATGCCTGTGGTGACGCACGCTGATTGCATATACATAGTCATATGAGACCTACTATTTAATGTCGATTCCGAACGACGATTTTTATTAGAGAAGTTCTCTTGGCAAAGATACTCTCTCTCTCGGTGATTTGCCATTGCCTGCTAAGAGGAGCTTCGAAAAGAGGAGTGTTCGAAAAATTTTTCGATTTTATCTGGGAATCGGAATCTTGAATCTTTGACATAGCAATCTTGTGCGCTACTCCACGCACGCATTCATATGTTTATAAATACTTAAACACGTTTAAAAAAGATTAATAATTTATTTATTAAATATAATATTTATAAAATGAATAGCAATTTAAAATATTAAAAAGAATTTATAAATTAAATCTTACTGACATTACATTAATCGTATATAAATATATGTATTAATCATTAATAATATTCATTAATGTATCATATACGTATCATATACGTATTAATTAATATCAATTATTCATACTCAAATCATACTCAATTCTTTCTTTTGAGTTACTAGAAAAGTAACATATCCTATATAAGCATTATAATTGTCCATGTGATCTACGTTACGCGAGTGAAACTTAAATAACGTAACAAAGATAGAAGAGTGTTATTCAGGAAACAGGAAATTGATTCGGTGAACAAAAGATTTGTTGGATAACAAAGACAATCCTGTATTGATTAAACGCAATAAGTCGCGTAACAGTAACAAACATCAATGAAACTTGTTTGTGTAACAAAATCGAGAAAAGAAAAAAATTTATTGAACATCGGTAAGACTGTTTGTGTAAAAAAATTGAAGAAGAAGCAATTATTAATGCGTCAGTAAGTATGAACTCGTATAAATATGTCAATTTACTAATACTTAGCGATTACTTTTATTTATTAATTCTTAACGTATTAACCGGATTTACCTAATTTTATTGCTACTGTGCTACGGAAAATCTGATAAAATATAATCAAGGAAAATGAAGGAAATAGCTAACATAATATGTTAATTTTTTATTTCCTCTCTCATATAATCTCTTAATCATGTAACAACAACTGCCAAATAACAATGTCGCAATATTTTTATATATAT
>NW_017259396.1:1486153-1488942 GCF_001594045.1 Atta colombica
AATAAATTAGCAGGGAGACAAAAAATAATATACATTACTGTATCAATATGCTCCGCTTATCGAACGTTAAATTCCGCGAATAGAATTCCGCGAGTCATTCGTGATATTTTATCACTAAAGTGTCGCTCTGCACGTAAAATAACGGAAATGATTATTAGGAAACTATAATTATACACTTGTCATGCAATGGATGGATCCTTTTCCTTTGGCCGGTACTTGGCGTAAAACGAAGTTACCAAAGTATTCAGTATCAAAGTATACAGATGTTCTGTATAATTCAGGATGTGATGACGTATAAAGATACTCCTTTACATATTTAGGGAACGATTGCACTTGTTAATCTAGAATTCTCGTTTTCAGCGTAATAGCAAAAATTGAGGTAAAGAACTTCGTTTTACTCCTAACAACAAAATAAGATCCTGTTAACAAGCGCTTTACATTTTTCACGTTATAGTAATACTATTTTGAGTGAATACTCAGGTGATTGCCTAAGAAATTATTTTACGGAACACATAAAATTATCTTCGTAAAGATAAGATATAATAATATAGAAATTAAAAAAAAAATAAAACGACTTAGTAATTCGGTTATTCTCAAGCCATAATAAATGACATGAGAGGTGCCAAAAATTGTGAAATATCGCTTAATTATAACTTTGTGTATAAGAATTAAGTATTACTTATTAATAGAATTGCGATCGTAAATTTGTGCAATTGAGATTAACATTATTATTGGTAACGTTTGCTTTGTGCTGTAAGCTGATTAAAACGAACAAATTAATAAACAATTAGATAAAACAGTCTAACACAGATATAATTCATTAGATATTATAAATACAAACATAAAAACGTAACAAAAAAAAAACAACTTGAATCGCATACAAAAATATATATTACATAAACGTTTTTCAATACACTTTAAAAATGTTTAATCTTTCATTAAAATTGTATATTTTGCTACTGCCTTTTCACTATATTATACATATAAAACTATTATTCTTTTTATGATTAATTTTTTTATAACATTGTATTATTTAATACTATTTTATATAATATAATTTCCCTCCGGAGACAAATTTTAGTGAAGTCACGGAATTTAGCTATACTCTTATATTATTTTGTTAAGCATTAGTAAAATGAACAATTCGGTAAATTACGTGAAGTAGGCATTTATTAAACTCAGATATGTCTATAGACGCGTAGAAAAAAATTTCGTTACGCGTAAGCAGTATTTTCTATTATTTTAAATTGTTAAATAGATACTATGCGATCTGTGTTACGTATTTAGTTCGAGATAAAACTTTTGTGTTCACTAAATAATAAAGGTGCTCGATTGAGAAAAGTTGATATTAAGTGCGAATATTTTGAAAGAGATGTGAAGAAGAATTATCTTTCAAATTAGAAGAATTAGACTAGAATAAGAATAACAATTATTCTTAATGTGTAACAAAGATTTTCATTTAAAATATTATTATTTTATTGTGAATTCTCATTAAAAATATTTTTAATGTAGGCGAAAGAAACATTTTCACCAAGAAAAAACATGTACAGAGAAATGGAAAAGTTAATTAAAGACAAGTTTGACACCTTTACTATACTAAAAAGATAGTAAAAAATCCTAAGCTACTAAAAATTGTTAATTCGTATATACAGGAATATTTATGTCAAGTCTCAACTTGTTTGATATGCTATTAAAAATATGGATTATTTTTTTACTTAGAATTAGAAAAAAAGAGGAATGATTCATAGATTGTACAAGAATACAAATAGTGAGCTCTCCTACAAAATGCTAATATTCATTGAGACTTTTCACATTCATTGGCATGCAAGGTGTAAATAAAATATTCAAACTAAAGAATAGAATGCAACATATTAGGCATATTCTGCATACATGTGTGTGTATATATCTGCGTATATTTAAAATGTATTCTATTGTATTAGCTGAAATATAAAATTTCTTTGAAACGCATATTTGATTATCTTATATCTCGAGCAACTTTTATTCATTGTGATATTTAAACTATTACGACGTAAAGTACTATTATATACTATGCACGTGCTGTTACTTAGACTATCTATTATTATGGTCATGTTCCGATATACACTGCCAGTACTGAAAAAACTAACTATAGTACATATAACTATATAGAATACGTAATGTGCACTATAGATTTTCAGTACTGGTAGTGTATATTGAAACATTGCCTATGAAGAGATTTTGGCGCGGATAACAGCATTAAATTTGTACCAAACAATAGATGGGTGATCAAACCGTAAATTTCTGCATTTATACAAGAGCTCTAAAGTATTAAAGCACGTATTATAGTCTACAAATATCTTAGACAGCACTTGTATTATTTTTAATAAAACGTATTCAATAATACACACTAATGTGTGCGCACTAATTATGCGATTATTCATTTAGTTATCTCACGTGAGATGGTAATTTGAACTAGTACTGATATTTTGATCAGTAAATTTGAAGCGTACTAAGAGAGCGTACGTCATGCAATCACAGAGTTTCTGTATATCATAATAAAATTTGAGTTTTTAAATTTTAATGAAATTTCTCCTTTATCGGGCGATTGTTTTCTTCGAATGAAAATTATCAAATCGAAAGATAACGCATGGAATCAGTCTAAAGCTTATGATATGCAATATTATCGTACGTTTCTATGAATAATAATCGTAGTTATCACTTTTGAAAGCGTCCGGGCAATATATTTTAATATATTATCTCTCTCTCTCTCTCTCTCTCTCTCTCTCTCTCTCTCTCTCTCTCTCTCTCTC
>NW_017259396.1:1489042-1502278 GCF_001594045.1 Atta colombica
CGTCTTAGACTAGTTCGAAATCGTCTCTATTAATGATAATATATGCAAGTAAAAAATTCATATATAAAGAATGGTAACGTTTTTATCCGTCCCATTCTCTATCGCATTTAACGTTTATCGATATTCAAGTCGTAATATCTTAGGAAGTATTTGAAGACTAAATCTAAGTATTTTCAAACGATATTATTATCGATATGGCATTAAACGATATTACATGGCATTAGGTTTCATATCTCGTACGCCAAAAGCATAGTACCATTTTATTGGGCTACTTCGTTAATTCGCGAGAGACGATTTGCTATAGGACAATATTGCTTTGTTTTTAATCACGTTTACCATATCAATTGTTCTCTCAATTGTTTTTACATCTTACAATTCCCATGACTTATACGATGCAGTCCAGGGAGCGATGACAGTCCATGACGGGAACTGTGCCAGAAATTTTTTAAATCTCAAGGATTTTTGATGTTCACCATGTAAGAAGTGTCCGGCTAATGCGATGGATAAGCACGGTCCTTTTTGTTCTGTAGATACCTGAATACAAAATTTTATAATTTTTCGCGAGAGTGAAGCCCGTATCTGATTAAAGATTGAAATTGAGATTGAGATTGAAATTAATCAATTAAAAACAAAATTATATCAAGCTTTAATAAACTTTGCCTGATGATTGATCAAATTTAATCTCATTATCAATCTCAATTTCTAATCTGATACGGGTATAACGCGATATGACAAAGGAAAACATATATTTGTCTTGTAAACTTACATTCAGTTCAATAGAAAATGTAAATGGCACGCAGTCTGAGGCACATGCGTAATAAATAAAGTAAGTCTCTCTGTTGTTCCATCTTGGACCTTGCAATGGTTTCCCGTCAAGTATAGACCATTTTTCTAGATGAACACCTTCGTATGGAGACAAAATTATACCTATGTGATCAGGACCTAAGCAATTTAGAAGATATTTAATTTTTTTCATTTTATCAAGAGACACACATGTGAAATTTAAATTACTTAAACTTTTGAATATCTTACCTGTAACATTAAAGGTAAAATTAACAACATGCTGTTTCGTAGTCTTCGAAATTACCTCGAGATTTGTAGGAATACTTATGAGCGGAGCAGGTCCCGGTATCCAGGTAGTTTTCCTATAAAATGAGCCCTCTCAATTCAATTTTTATATTCGAATAATGTACTACTAATTCCGATATATACCACAAGAAAGTTGTGACCGGCATTAAATATGGAAAACCGCAGTATAATTCCTTCTCGCAATCCTTGATTGTTGGCGTCGCAGCAGCTATTTCAGGTACTATCGTTTCTATACTGTGAGGACTATTCATATCTAAATCCACTAACCAGTATCCCGTACCAAAATACCTATCACTACCATCTACATTGTAATACTGACGTTGACTATGCTGTAAATCAAAGATACAATGAATATATGCTTACAATGAACCTATACTACGTTCTATCAAACAAGAATTTTCAGGAATGTTAAGATAACTGTACCGCAATCATAAATCGTTGTGGAGCAGGCGACAACGGATCACCACTGTAAGGAAATCCAAGTGGTGTTAGAATTAACACAGCAATAGCAATTAAGAAAATTCCAACAATCACACTTATAATTCGTTCTGCATTCTTTATTAGAAGCACTATTGGCAACTGAAAATATTGTGAGTTATATTTTACAACAGATTAAAAGACGATTGTACAAATTAAAGATACAAAATTATGTCGTGCGAATAAAATTAAAGCTATTAATATTTTACCGTGAAGCATAATAATAATTGGCAGAATAATATTGACAGCATGTTAGCTATTACAACTTCAGAATTAATACTGCCACCGGATCGTCCCATTATTGGAATGAAGAGATAGAGAGCACCGAGCGCTAAATAAAACGACTGTATATAAGATAAACTTAACGATCCCAATTGGTAACAAAGCCATTTCCAGTCTACAAAATTCATAAAAGTACATTCAATCAAATATTAGAACTTTTAAAATAATTGACACAGAAGATTAACATGTAAAAAAATGTTAGTTTAAAAAAAATGTATAGAAATGAGTTTCGAGTGTCCTCACCTCTCCATTTGCTGAAGAAATTGTGTCGCACAATATTTCCAAGTGATGGGAATAAAACCCAGTGGAGCGGTATGAAGCCCGATCGTATTCCAAATAAAACGCATATGAAGAGAATCAACATCCATATCAAGGAATACGCGTCATAGTACATATGATACAAAATCCATGCAGAACCAATTTCCTACAATCATGGATTAGTATTACTTGTATGTGCTGCAATAAATCTTCAAGCAAACTTTTAATTTAATTTTATCGATAATATTTGACATTCAACCCAGACACGTAATTACATAAGAATCGAGATTGCAGCAAAACTTATTTCTACTACTTACTTTTTTCTGCCTCGATCCGATTTGAAGAAATATGATCATCGATATAAAAACAGTTGGACAAACATACAAGAAAAACAGCCATGCCGGTCTTGCGTACCAGCTCATCACTTTTCCCAGCTTGGTCAGCATCAGGCCGATTAATGTACAAGAAAACATAGATGCCAACCATGAAGCCAGGATCACTCCGACGCACATCAGCACATATCTCATGTACATCCATTTTTTAATATCTGTATCCGATAACGCAGAATTCGATTGTATTATTCAGATTTGTTCGAGAACCGATTTGAGGTCTATTGGCGCAGCCGGATCTAAATAATAATTATATATTCTTACTTCTACGTGCACTCTGCATATTCAAATGGATAGAGTATCCAGCTATAATCATACTGGCGATATTAACTGTACTGGCAATGTACTGTGGCCATCTAATAACGAATGCACCCAAGAAGTCGAAGAACACGAGATTACCCCGTGCCTCTTGCACATCCACGTCCGATAAATAATCTCCGAATATTATTCCTTGCGTCAATGCAAGAATATTATCGCCGGTTCGTTGTAAAGCTCCCAGCGGTATTTGATCAACGTTATCAAATCTAGAATGGTATACATAGCCATTTTTTGACCATGCAAAGTCCAGCCCTGTATAAAAATTTTAAATATACTAGTAAAAATTTTTTCTAGCAACGAATTATTGATCGTAAATTATAATCGAATCTTTTTTACCAGAAATTTTTCCAAAGTCTCTAAATATCCGAAAGTCTGTATCACCAGGTACTATACCACTCTCAAATATTTCCTGAGCTAACGATGATGCATAAGGATATGGTACGGATTTGGCGTAAATCTGACAAATGTGCCGTAATAAAAAAATTAAGTTTAATGCTAACAAACAGAAAACAATAATGAGATACCTCAAGAATCCAAGGATTGTGAGGTCCAGCTTGAAACAATAATTCGCGACCACCAGCGCCACATGCCTCCAAATTTATGAATGTTCGTACATCCTTTGCCCAAAGATGCTGCGTTATGAAACCATGAGATGCCTACAAATACATCATGTGCAGAATACGGCTTTATCGCGGCTTTAAAACTAATCAATAAATCAGAACTCATCAAGATTAGATATCGAATTAATACCTGCAATAAATTTTCCTCTGCCCCATTAAATAAAAATATAACGCTGTGCTTCAATATTTTCGGACTTTGTGTTATTATCCGTAAAGTTTCTAGCATTACAGCACAACCAGCGGCGTCGTCAGAACCACCTATTTTTTTTACATAAATAACAATTATTCAAGCAGATAAGAGGACACTTATTGTACATGGAGATGCTTGTTACCTGGGCTTTCTAAAAACGTATCAAAATGACAATTAAGCAACAAGCTATGCATTGTAGGCCTGTGAGGTCCGACTTTGACAATAACGTTTTGTACATTTCTGTAAACATTAGTCATGCCATCGAGAAACTTAAGTGGAAACGCGCTGCTGTGCTTTGTAATGTTAAGGAGGATCCTGTGATTCTCGTGCGCTGTTTTCATCACATTATTGATCGTTGTCGTTAGATATTTTACAGCTAGAACTTCGTTCTCGTAACTGCCGGCGATACGAGGTCCAATCGATGTAAGGTTCACGATATGATTACGAGCTCGCTCGGCAACAAATTTTCCAGGATGTAATCCTTCCGTGTCAATGGTAATTGGATCAGGCAAATTCTTCTCTAAGACGATTATAATAAAGGACATGAAGAGAAAGTACGTAAGAACGAAGAGGAGATGCTGGGTATCATTTGGCAGTATATCTTGTTTCCTCGAAGCAATTCTGTTTTCGTAAGGTAACTCAGTCGACGTTCTCTTCGACATATGCTGTCTGAGTCTCACTCCGTCTCTCTGAAACTGAAATATGATAATCACATTGTATTTGTGTATACACCTATTTGCATAACAGACGCACGGCATGTTCCATGAATTTTCTTTAATAAATAAGCAGAAAAAGGGAGGAAAAAAAGAAGGAAAATATAACGCTATTAAACTTTATGTCCACATGCTAGGCTCCGAAATTTTGGATGGAGAAAAAATAACAAATCACATTTAAACATTTTGAGCAATTGGATCATTTGACCTATGAGAGGTTGTTCAATTCACTCCCCATCTCGGAGAGCTCAGAATGATTTCTAGCCTTCTAGCATCGCAGATACCAGGATTTCAGACTCACCATTTTAGCGAAGATCCTAGTAACAGAAAAGGCACTTTATGCCGCCTAACTCCACAAGCGGGCTACTGCGTAAACGGAAACTCCAACGCGTTGCTCGATCTCGATCTTGCTCGCCACATCGGAAAACGTACAACACGCGTCGTACCGTATCAGGCACTGCACTGACCAGCACTGACGCCACTGACTGCACAATGCATACATAGGACGCAGACCGCCTTCGTGACAAATCGTGACTTTGTGCCTCTCGTTCGCGCAACAGAAACGGAGCGACATGGCCCGTACGATACATCATATACCCCCCCCACTCTTTCACTCTATCCTTCTCTCTCTCTCTCTCTCTCTCTCTCTCTCTCTCTCTCTCTTATCTTTTGTCAGTTTACTATATTTATTTTTTGTATAATCATTCTTTTGTTTTACTTACTTTTTGTATTTGTCATTCTTCATTATTATGCATGTGTGAAAAAACACTAAAAAAAAATACTTTTTTTTCTTAGAGGACAGACCTATAAAAAACAAATCAAATTCCATTCTAGTCTGTTCTTTTCCCTCCATCATCAATCTCTTTTCTTCTCTCTTTTATACTCCTAATTCACACCAATTGCAATCGCGCCTTCAACGTCGCGTCGGCGATCGATCAATCATTCTTCATCGCACTGAAATATTTACTCGCGCGAATAACTTATATGTTGTATCGCCGTGACGAATTCGCCTAGAAATTTCGCCCAATGGATATTTATCAAAAGTGCGTCTTCCATTCTTTTCGGATTTTTTTCCGCGCAATCTTATCAAGTGTTTATCAGCATATTAGCAAGGCTGTAGCCTTGTTCATAAATAAGTACTTCGACCGATCACATCATACTATTCGTACTAATCAATTTCATTTATACGATTATGACATTCATACAGCACTAACTTACGAAGCTCGTTGCAAATTGAGAGCGGCAATTCCTACCTACGCTTAAAATTTTTTATCCCGCCGATTGGAAAAACAATTATACGCAATCGTCGAACGTACATAATGATGACTATTCATTCTTGATAGTGATATTCATTCTCGCGTTTAAAATTCTGATGAGTAGAATACGCAGGAACAAGTTATAAATGTTAAAGAAGAAAAAATATCGTAATGGGCTTTCTACAGTAAACCATTAGTCATAAATCAGAAATCAGAAATTAAACTGACTGTGATTGGTCAATTTATAGCTTCTGATTGATCAATTTATAGCTTCTGATTTAACTAATGGCTTATTGTAAAAGGTCCATAAAATAAAATTTTATATTTGTTGTTATTAACGTAGTAAATATAGATCAATCAATTTAAGATCTTATTATTACCTAATTATATATTCTTTAAAATGTAGAATATATTATATAATGATATAGTTAAGATGTAGAACAATAGAGATAAAAATAATCTGGAATTAAAATAAAGATAAGTGAAATAACTCATTGCTACACAGAGAACTCTTATTCCTAAATTCTATGGAATTACCAAATTAGTTTATACACCGATCTAATCAGATCTATAATCTAAAATCTATAATTTCCTTCAATGTTATGAAAAATACTTGTTTTTTGAAAGCTGCATTCTTTCTTTTACATTTAAGAAAAAATACATATTAATAATTAATAATTAATAGACGTTATAGAAAAAAAAATTAATGAATAAAAAGCTAGTAATTTAAATAAAAAACAAATGTTAAAAAACAAATTAGCAATTGCACGTCTATTATAATTATGGACTTTGTATTAGCAATTATACGTCCATCATAATTATGGCTTTTTTTAAAATTTAATGTTTAAAATTTTATAGAAAAAGAATATTGACGTTTAAAGATAAAAAAGATTTTAATTTATAAAAACCAAGTTTGCAAGTTAAAATAATGTTTTACAAAATATAGTGCAATTAGTAATTAACTCATTTGAAAAAAATTAATTTAATTAAGTTAAAAGTTATTAATTTGTTGATTTATTTTTTACTTAAATAATTACCTATTAATTATTTAATAGTAGATAATTGTACTTATAATAAACTAATTATTATTCAAGTTTGATCTTATTTCAGGCCTTTGTGATTATTTTTATACACTTATTATAGTGTGTACTTAAAATGAAATAGGTACATATTCATTATTTAATTATAAAAGAGATATCAAAGTTAAATATAGTTGAGCGCATCGATAGATCTGTCGTTTCAAGTGCAGAAAGTGCAGCTACGAAAAACGAAAAGCAGCTGAGCGAAGTTGGCTGGAAATCGAACGATAAGCGCGATCTATCATTCGCTAGGAGAAACACTTCGGGCAAACGTCAAAGCGCCGCGTGTGTGTATGCATCTTCTTTTTTATTCAAAGATCAATTTCAGGTTATTTTCGTCGCACAGCTGATTTGCGTGTACACATTCATTGATACCCTACGCATTGACATATCTATTCTCATTTCCGTAAAATTCATTTCATTTAACGGTGACTCACCAAACGATGGCGAGTTCGGAAGACAAATCGCAGAGGTTACAGTCCAACGAAGAGGTCATAGAAGAACTCACCAAAGATCTAGAAAGTTCTTGCATCCGAGTGGACAATTCTTCCGATATGAACGCGCGAGCGAAGGGCGATCCATGGGACATCGTAAATAAGGAATGCAAGGAGGATAGTAATGATAATGTACAAAATATAGAGGAGGATGTAAACGAGGAGCTCCTTAAGGATAGAGATCTGTTACTCACAGAAAGTGAGCAAGAAGTATGTCCATGATATTTTTAAAGATATTTCTCTTGCAATCTCTCCTTCTTTGCTTTTTAGCAAGAGACAGTGTAACAGAGTGATCATCTTCATTCATCATCTTTTCATTTAGTGACACTAATATCATTTCATCTTGATATTTCTTTTAATGAGTAACAAAGATAGAGATTTGTACATTGATTTGTGTCACGAAATGGAAAGCATCTTTGTTTAACCCATCTTTGTTTAACTCTCCAATGGCATACATGGGTCATTCGTATTCATGCCACTTCAAACAGTTTTTATTTTTCATATACTTGCGTAATATTTACAACTTTCCAAATTTTTTTCCAATTTTTTTTTACATAACAGAGTAATATAGTGGAGACTTTAAAAAACATGTACATTGAATTTTTACAGAATTTTTCGAGCACTTTAAGAACTTCAAAATCAGATCTGACACAAATGATTCATGTATTACTCTAAGATGTTAATAAGTATGCTGTTGTAGGGTTAACATTGACAAGAATGTAATGTGATCAGCTTCACTGTGTTACATCTGTGTTTCTGAAAAGAGTCCTTCTAGTACTATTTTCTGTATGTTGCAATTCATCTATATTTGCAGGCATTGAAAAGTGAAGCAGAGACTTTAAAACAGGCAGGCAACGAACTTTTTAAAAATGGTGAATATGTACGAGCGATATCGCAATACACACAAGGATTGCAAACTTGTCCTTTAGTATACATCAAAGAAAGATCTATATTGTATGCAAATAGAGCAGCAGCAAAAGCAAAATGTCAGGTGATTGTCAAAGATGCATTCATTGATTAATATTGTTTATGTATTTTGTAGCTGTTATTAAGAAGTTATTGTTTTCAGACAGAGAAGGATTCAGCGATATCTGATTGTACCAAAGCCATTGAATTAAATTCAAGTTATGTAAAGGCATATATAAGAAGAGCACAGTTGTATGAAGAGACGGAAAAATTGGATGAGGCATTAGAAGACTACAAGAAAGTATTAACATTTGATTCTAGTCACACAGAAGCTAATCATGCTGTCAGGGTAATATATAATTATTATTTATTCAAAGTATGAATTTTTTCTATAACGCGGTTTATAATAAAAATCAACTTTTTAAGAAAACGCGTTTAGAGTTTTAATACATTCAAGTAATAATTACAAAAAAAGAGTGACTATGTATTTTATATGATACATATAACAATTTTTTATTTAATTTGTCTTTATTTTACAATAAATTAATTTTATTCCTTTATCTCTTAAAAAATGAGATAAATAAATTTCTTTTCTTTAAAGCTCAATTTTTACTTAAATTTTAAAAATAGCAATTTCAATGATAAATATTATAGTGAATTACTTGTGAATATTAAAATTGTGCGCCAAAATTTAAAAGTTTAAAAGTTAAGAATACATTTAAAAATCAAAATTATATTTTTGTAATTTATTAATATTACAATTTCTTGTTTTTTTAGAGGTTACCTCCATTAATTAACGAAAGAAACGAGAAACTAAAAGCAGAAATGTTGGGTAAATTAAAGGATCTAGGAAACATGGTTTTAAAACCTTTCGGCCTTTCTACGAATAACTTTGAATTGGAGAAGGATCCCAACAGTGGTGGTTATTCCGTAAAGTTTCATCAGAACCCCATGTAATAAGCTAGTTATTCATAAAAAAAATTATGGATAAAATTTGTCCTTTACCTGTAAGAAATTAAGATATATTTATATATTCTGCACGATCCTATTATGGATTTTATCCCTCACTCTGTAATTAAATATAGACATTAATGAAGTATTGACAGAGTAAAGTAAAAGTGATTCAAATCGTGAAAATTTCATCAGATTTTACACAGAAAATTATTTTAATAATTTTAAAATATATTTATGTATCTTAAAAATATGGATCCTACTATGAATAGCTTTATAATTAAATATAAATATTGTTGGAATAATCGACAGGATAAAATTATCCAAATCGTGAAAAATCTGATCAGATTTTATACATAAAACCATTTTGATTCAATTCGCCGCGCGAAGCGAGTTTCACTCAAAATATTTCTTTGTCGAGTTAATCGAAGCTCCAACAAGCAACATATATCGCAAGTCGCAATGTCGGATATCTCGCTATATTTGGCGCCAATGCTAGACCGGATATAGTCTATGGTTCAATAATACCGAGCTATATCGCCATCCCAGATAATTTTAGCCGCGGCTCTTTCACGAAGAGGTTGAACGACTTTGCAATCTCGGGGGCAACGAACGTCCTCGGTTACAGATTATAAATTATTAGTTGATATTAATCAAAATTCAAAAGTATGAATCACCTAATTTAATAATGAAAATAAGAACATGCAATCGCTGTCTTTTCTTTCGGATGATAATCGCTGAAAAATGCCAAAATATCAAATATATATTAATCTAATAGCGAATTCGATTGAGCGCAATAGTGCATATTAAAGCCACAAATTGATATAAAAATATGTATTTAATATAAATATAAGAATGGATTAAACCATGAAATCCTCAATATATTTCATTATATTATTAAATAAAATCTATTTTATAATTCAAAATATTTGCATTTTACTTTTATAAATTAAATTAGTAACTATATTATATATGCACTAATGTGTTTAATTCGTTATTAATTACGAAGAAAATTTAGTAAGTTGAAATTATAGCAATTTTTTATTCTCGATATCTAAATCGATATCTAAAAAATAACATCGATTCCATCTCTGCTCCCCCACTTCCTCCTCCAAGTGAGCAAGTGCAATGAACGATCACGAGGGTGCGGAGGGATGAACCGATGACGTATCACGCGCAAGCGTCTCGACGTCATCGTCGATGGTGCATTGTCGGAATGGACGAGGGGTTGAACGAAAGGGGAACGAAAATGTGCGTGTAGATGCGGATCAAAATCGAGAGCACAATTTCCCGAATTTTCTTTCAAGCACCAACGAATCGCTCTCAAATAATGTTATGATGTCATCTCAATACAGATAAGCAATTTGAATTAAATTAAATTAATTAGTAAAATTCATTCAAGATTGTAATAATAATACGATTGAGCCGTACGTGGCGATTATTAATTGATGTGCCTTAAAAATATCGATAAAAGACAATGGGATCAATGGTGACATTTAATCGCGCGAGGATGGTGAGCAGCCACCCCGGGCAAGCGTTAATATAGTAAAGGAACTGAAGGGTTGCGGGGGTAGGAGGAAGGGCGAGGACGAGAATGCGGCGCCACGGCGTGTCGCTCGCGCGTTGAAGGAACGAGGAGGGGATGCAAGGTTGGAAGAAGAGAGAAGAAGAGAGAACGAACTCAGTGTACGTCAGGAAGAGAGAGCGGAAGCAAACGGGAGAGGTGAGAGGGAGAGAGATACGTAGGTGATACACACACGCACGATCGTGCGCCGAGACGGCGAGGCCAGGCCGTGACGGCGACAGTGAGGGGGACGGCCGAGTCGCAGCCGCGGGGCGTAAATACGTGTGCGTGACACCGGGATGCCCGGTTGATCCCGGTGGGACAACACGCGCGATCATACGCGGACACGAGGGATCATCGCTGTGGTGACGACGACGACGACGACGACGACGACGACTACGACGACGACGACGACGACGTCGACGACGACGACGACGACGACGACGACGACGACCGACCGACGACGAAAACGAAGACGGCGCCGGCGGGCGGGTTTTCACGTTCGAATCGATAATTCGAGCGCGATCGTGGGCAGCGTGGCGGATAAGAGATTCCCTCAAATAAGGAGGACTTCGGACGAGTCTCGCGGGCCCACCCTCGCCCGCTCATCTTCTTCCTCCACTTTTGCCTCCTCTTTCCGTGGGATACGAGTTACGTGACGAAGTGATAAGGGAGCTCACGGCGGCAGCGGACGCATCGTCGCTACCCTAGTTTTAATATCAGTGCCGCGCTACCTATATCCGGCGGTACACCCTCGGGTCTTCCGGCTGGAGTACGATACTCGTGACACATAACAGCAGACGGCGACGATGCACGGCGATAAAGGGGTAAGCCGGATAACGAAGCGCGGAATCTTCCTGTCGGAATACGGGAAATCGGGTCACCAGTTCGTTATCGGTTCCATTATCGGAGCAAGTGATAACGATATCCTATCACCTGGTCCCCTCTCGTCTCTCATCGATGTATCGAGGAAGGACAGATTGCTCCGGAAAGATCAAAAACGCGCGGAAGGTATCTTGGTCTCTTGGCGAACAACTCGATTTCCGGCGCGTATACGCGCAAACGATAGTTTTTCCTGCGAGTTTCTCCTGTTTGAACTGGAAATTGTAACATTTAAAATATTAAGCACTGCTTAAGACCTATTTTGAATGAATATGGTCTCCTTTACTTAATTTGTCTGGAATTTTTTCAATAAGAAATACCGCTTGCGAATATTGCTCTTGGATTTGCTCGGTTTCGATTCTCCTTTCACACTTTCCGTATCTAAAACGGGACGGTTGCATTTTGCAAGCGCAAACTTTTGCGAGTATTTGTAAATATTTATACTACAAGTGCATTAAAGAAAGAAGAATGTGAGAAATGTAATTGGGTCAAATAGGTTTATTCCTTATGGATCTTAAGTTGTTTGATGTAAAATGCAAAACAGAGCGGATAATGTATAAATGATTTTGATTTTTTTTGTAAATTAGAGAATTGTATTAGCAATTTTTTAACAATAATATTAAACTCGCGCGAACAGTAAGACTATAAATGTTATATTTTGACTCGCTTATAAAACAGAAAAAAAATTTTGATTATAGAGCGATTCTCCGAGTAAAATTTATGAGAAAAATCGCTGATTCAATAATACTTTTTGTAGCATACAAAAAAATTAACGGGCAGCCTCTTGTTACAATAAATGTTTAGAGTTTTTTTCGTATTGAGATGAGCTCATATTGCTATTTGACCATAATGAAAATTTCCGTAAGTTGAACGTAATGGCTGTATAGCGTTCAAATCTCATGCAAATAGAGTATACAAACATTTAGTAAAGATTGATAACGCAACTTTCATGCGAAAAAGCGGTCGCAAAGCGAGAACTTCCGATATTTGGCCAACATCGTATTCCTCGATCAGGATATTTATAGAAGAAGTCAAAATGGATCGAAATTATTTTGTTTTCCCTAAAAACACAATAAAAATTTAAGTAATAATTGAATAATTCCGATTGAAATCCATTGCGAATAATTCTATAATATGTATTCCATAATACGCAATTTCAGGGTCGATTGTGTATCTTGAAATGAGATTAAAATTACAAAAATGAGCAAATTCACTAGAATATTTATAATTTCATTAGCCAACTCCTAGTGAATTTGCTCTTTTGTTATTTTTATCTCGAACATATTTATTCGAACATAATCGATCCCGTGGGCTGCGTTCGAAAACACTGCTCGTGTACCTTTGAGTATCATTTTATTCTTGTTTTTCATCGAATGTTTAAACAAGAATAAAATAATACTCAGAGGTATTCGAGTAGTGTTTTTGAATGCAGCTCTGGAAACGAGATGAAAAAAATTACAAAAATGAGCAAAAAAGTGAGCGAAAATTCATTTGTCACCAATTGTACATATTGTCATACAATTGTAAATATTCTAGTAAATTCGCTTTTTTGTAATCTTCTATTTTGAAGAAATAATCAACTCCCTGTATATTGCGTCCAATTTGTAAAAGGATACGTGAAAATGTCACTAATTAATATTTTCATTCTTGAATCTCGATATGTATATCGATTCCACAAATCATACACGTGCGATCTTTATTGCGATATAAGTAGCGTCGCACTCTTTCATCTCGATCAGATATTTTTATATATTTTTATTTTATATAT
>NW_017259396.1:1502378-1503386 GCF_001594045.1 Atta colombica
ATTTTTATATATTTCTCTGCGTGAGGGTTACTATATTTTATTAAAATATATTAATTGTCGCACGACATTTTTATCTCAACGCAATTTTTTTTATTACAATTTTTTATTGAAATTTACTCTTGATATAAAAGAATTACTCAAAGAATTGAATATATCTATCTGTTATAATTAATATCAACAGTGTATAGTAGTATCCACTTTGTCAGATTTTCTATTGACGCGCATTTTCTATTGATATGTAATGTTATTGACAGAGTCGTCGAAATACGAGGTACACTTTATTGTGGTTACGATTATTTACGGACTGCGGTGTAATAATTTTAACGTCGACATAAATTTCATGAAATTGAGAATCGACGCAAATGTTAATCGCATAACCAGTGGCGGTCGTCGGGGAAAAGGAATTAATTTAACAGCTTATTCTTTCACATTGAAGAGAAAAGCTGATATAAAGCCACTTTTCAGATTAATCTGAAAATTATATTTACATAGAGAGCGCGTTCGAGTATGCGGGTCGCATTGTGAAAATTATTTGTTATTCCATCACCCTATATATACGGGGTGTATTGAAAAGCCGAGGCGAAAGATCGAAGACTTTTTAGCGACGAGATTTTAGAAGGATTTTAGAAATAAGTCGACTTGAAAAGCCCGTTAACAAGTTTTATTGTAACAGAATTTTATTTACGAGAGGCTCGTAAGATAAAATAAAAATCGTGTTAAAAATCACAAGGCCAATGACGAATCACTCTCACTCCCTGATCTCTTCATCCATGGAGAGAGTTTGCCTTTTCATAAGCACGAGTAGGACACCTCGTATATGTAGGTTGTAAATTAATTTTGCCGACGGCAATTAGACAATCCGATATATACCGTAACGACTCTCGAGTGCGCTTGTTATTTTTACATTGTATGAATATTATTGCATGTACGCATTTATAGGATTACACGTGTCCTGCTATCGCGTCCGACTTTCATCCTGATTCGCATCTATACCGGATGTTTGTGTAT
>NW_017259397.1:0-3262 GCF_001594045.1 Atta colombica
ATATTTTATATCTTAATATATTATTATATCTTAATATATTAAAAAATGATCAAAAATGACTAATTAGCCTGCTAATTATATTAATAATATGCCATTATAATTTATTAGCGTCACATTGATTGTTTTCGAGTATCTCATTAAGAAAAAAGTCGCATCCTTTTATTTCGAAGAATAAGTACAAAACTTTTTAATTCCCATGATATCAAAAAACAATATAATCTATGCAAAGATATGTCGAGTGAATTATAACAAAGTTAATTTAATAAATTATAACAAATTTACTGTCCCAGACTACCTATTGTACTATCTTATAGACTACCTACTGACATTAAATAAATATTTTCTTTATTTTATAACTAAAATAGTACAAAGCAAAGAGAAAATTAATCAAATCGCATTGTAGAAAACATCTAGAAAGTAATCAGTTCACACAACGCTGGCAATTTTTACATAAAATGTGTTATTGTATAAAGAGTGTTATATAAATGAAATCACTTGCCAAGAAAGGTTCGTGAGGAAAATTGACGGCGAAATGAAAATTGGATCGATAAAATCTATCTTTTACAAGCGTTACTCGGACTCCTTAAACCTGCATTTTCAAATGCAGGCTCATTATAACATTGCAATTAAAACTGTAATCGTTGCCGATCTCATTATAAACAGAGAAAGAGAAAGTGCTAAATGCTAAACAATAGTTCGTGATATGATTAATTCCGGATGATAATATTGGTTAATTATGAACCAGGAAGTGGTATGCACCGTAATATGTAAAAATCACTGTTGAATTTCCCAGGAAGAGCTGAAAACTAACCGTATCTCTCTGCAAATATAATACAATCTTTAGGAAGCGCAAAAAAGTCATAAAAGTAAAAAAAGGCGTAAAAGTATCTGTTAATGTAACATGAACATTTCCGACTAAGAAATAGAATCCGGCAAGAAATACATACATAGATTAAGAAATACATATATGGAAAATGTGATTAAGTCGAAGTATTTAAAAAATTTAACTAGATACAGATTTGAAAATAATTTTTTGTTTCGAGTATTAAAATAATTATGTAAAACGTTCAAATTTTGCAAAAGTGTTAAAAATTTTTACTGCATTGTCATCAACATTTAAGCATCTATCGTAACAGTTTTGATAGTCCAACAAAATTATTTTTAAATCTATTTCTAGCTAAATTTTTAGATAAATATTTTAGCAAAACTATTATTTCCATGTAGTACTAAAAAAAAATTACAGTATTAGCAAATCCATAACACTTGACGAAAAAGAGGCGTCGCAAATTCTCGATAGGCAAGGACTACTCTGTCCTAAATCTCTTTTTAGAAGGATAATAGAAAAGTTATCGGCAGCGGGACAATAGTAGGAGGGGTTTGTAATTAATAGCCTTTCCACAAAGTGACGTTTCGCCGTAACTCATTGGTGTAGGGGATAATAATGCTTTTCGCCCATCGAGAATTGAGAATCGAGTACGATAGACTCGCGTGTGCGTTTTTGCCTTTTCTTTTTTGCCGGGACAACTAATCGCTTCCAAAAGCAGATCGCAAGAAAAAGAATAATTTATATTCATACATTTCTCTATCGTACGACAAGCGATCGATGAGCGAGAGCCGTCGCAAATATCACGATTTATAAGACGAAAAGCCCTTATTGCCGTCTCCTCTTTACCGTCATGAGTCCGGACGGTAATTAATTAAGTTTGACTTACCGCATGAATTACAGGGGTTCGAGTTAATTAATTAATTGTAACTTAGCCCACCCTCGAGTGGCGCGCTCTAAGGGGATTTTGTCACCTTTTAAAAGCCGTTGCAAAGGCTCGACTTGCTGTGCAGGAAATAATGAATGTCCCTGAATAAGAGGCCCTTTGAGCTTGCCATCGATTCATAAATCGTCGCAATAAAGCGCACTGTATTTATATATAATCGGGAGCGAAATGATGACAATACCTACTTTCCGTCAAACCGGCACAGGTAATTTTTTTATTATTAATAGCGATTATGTATACGAGGAAGAAAAATTGCTTTGACAAATGGGAAGATTATTAATTGTATATAAAAACTAATATTTTTTTGTACAACAGATGTAACGGTACACACAGTCCCATGTTGTCGAAGAAACAAAATGATAGATGTACATGAAACTTTAATGCCACGGAGATCTTGGCGTATCGTCCTAAAGGCAGCTTTCATTCTGGTTAAAATCTGATATAACCCTTGTAAAGACCAGTATATTGTAACGAATGAGTACGGAGGGAAAGGGAAGAAGAGAGGTAGACAACGAAGAGACAGTTAGGGGAATACGAGCGAATAAAAGAAATTCAGCAAGAGTAATGTCTGGGGAAGCAGTTAAATTCGTTGCATGTGTGCCCTCAAGAGATCTCTACTCGCCCCTGCACCCTTTGTTTCGGCGTTAGGCGGGCTTTTGTCTCAGTTATATGACCGAGGATGCCGGAGAAAGCAAGGGGAGAAGGGGTTCCTGGGTTCAGCCCAATAAAACGAAAAACGGATCTCCATTTACAATGCCGCGGATTTACATAATTTCGCGTAATCTCCGCCATTTTCACTCGTCGCGATTCGCCCCCTTCGCGCTAGCGCGCGAAAGAGCGAAACGGGAGCGAAATTAATTTACGAGGGACGGCCGTTTTTCCTGGGCGCGCAACCGAATCTCCCAAGAAACGCGCCTTTATGCGAGCGGAAAATCCGCGAGAGGAAGATTAATCGGCCCGATGCGCCACGAATGCGAGTCACGTCACGGTTTGTTAATTACTAATAAAAAATGGATATCGGAATTAATTGCCTTCCTCATGTCCTGTCTTGCGGAGGCCATCGCGCGCCGATGATAAGGCGTGGAAATTAATGTAACTATATAACTCCAATAAATTCATTCTTCAACATGATATACAGGGCTCGGTAAAATAACTGATACGACCTATTTAAAATATAAAGTATGAAATAAATTTCTAGAAACTTATTTTAAAATCGTAGAAGTCGATAAAAGGATGATATAACTTATTCGAAATAATAAATATAAAATAGGTTCCAAAAATTTATGTAAAATATTAAATAAGAAATAAGTCGCAAGAAATTATTAAAAATATAAAATAAGAAATAGCCAAATAGGACTCTGGAATGCATTTTATTTATTTAAAATGTATAATAACATTTATTTAAAATGCCAAAATAGCTCGCTTTTTTTTTTAAATAAAAAATAAGTTTCAGAAAATTGTTCAATTATTTAAAATATCAAATCGATAAAAGA
>NW_017259397.1:3362-7180 GCF_001594045.1 Atta colombica
TCGATAAAAGAGTGATGACTTATTCGAAATAAAAAATATAAAATAAATTCCAAAAACTTATTTAAAATATCGAATAAGAAATAAGAAGAATCAGAAGAAGTTGTTTAAAATAATAAATACTAAATAACTTTCTAATTTCTCCTTTATTTAAAATATATATTTTAAATAAATTTATTTGAAATACGATCGAGCCTTGTTGATAAGTAAATGGAAATTCGGAATTCATAAATAATACCTATATGTATTATTATTATTTACAACTGCTGCATAAAATATATTTTTGACGAATGCTTTCTCAATCAATACATACGAGAACGTAAATATGAGAGATTCACTATTTTGAAATTCATTATATTGGAATTTCATGTCCATTTTCGTTTATTATCCAAAACGTATTTCAATTCTACTGACAGCACCCTGTTGCGATACGAGACTCATGCGAGGCGTAATATATTACTTCAACGTTTCACTTGTAAACAGATATGTACAGGTAGCTAGGATCACAAGTCTTGTTAAAGAAGCTTTCAGGAGTTTACCTACACGCGCATAGAGTTATACATATGTGATGGCTATCTTCGGAATATGACGCGTGACGCTCGCAGTTACACGTGGTTACATGCACAACACTGTAATCATGATTAATTGTAAACGAATTTCCCGAAACTGCTATCTTTCGTTTCTCATTCAACAACTTTCCAACTTGTTTGAGAGAAAAGGAAAGAGAGAAAAAGAGATAAAAAGAATATCAAACTACTCTCGATGCAAATTTTATCCAAGGCTTTTTCGCAGATTATGCAACATGATAGTTGATTTTCAAATCGCTATTTGCATTCACTTATTTTTTCAAGTTGTAGATACTTCGATATGAATTTTTATTTTTTATACATATCCGCGCGCCCGCAGTACGTTGTTTTTTTAATAATACTATTATTCGAAAAGATGTTTTAATTATTATTACTCAATAACTGTATTACATATCATATTTTATGCTAAAGCTATGAAATTTAAGTAACGAATAATAGTTTAAGTAATGAATAATTTTAAAAATAACATTGTGCTGCGACGCTCCAGAGACATTAATTTAACAAATATTTTCTTGTGCCACCAAGCAAAATTATATAAAATTTATTTTCACACACATTCGGCCGTTGTCAAACGCATCTCGATGATATAACAGACTAAACGATGTAGAAATATGCAGTGTTTACGCGACTTTTCGCTCGCGCCACTTGTACGGAGCCACTTTTATTATGACGCAACGATATCGGTGCTTTCATTGGACAGTTCCAATTTAACGGTGCAAAATGGTAAAGTGGATTTACAAACACGACAGAGAGTCGATTGCAAGCATATGCACACTTACAGTCTGCCATACTACGCTTGTGAATAAACGATATAATTTTTAACAAAAAAAATAATCGCGAACTCTTACAAAATATTGCGTCCAACAAATTCTAAAGAATTGTTTGAAAGCCAAAAACAGATGAAACATAATAAATAATAAAATGTGCCTATATAAAATAAGTAAAATCAAATTTCGGATTACTACTAAATTTTTAAATTATCTTATATACAAATTTTCTAATTTTTACAATATATAATTATAAAAATAATATTTTGCCTATGTGTTTTTTTTGTAATATGAATTATGCAAAAAAACAACTGATAATTTAAATATTCGATATTATTATGAATCATTTGAACACTTAAAACCCAGCTTGATCGTTAAAAGCATTTATTTTCTACTTGTTGCGTAATTACATTTACGGTCCTAAAAAATTCTTTGTTTAATATTGTTAACGCAATATGTGAGACGTTCTATAATCATGAGTTATTAATATCAAATATTTTTATCAATAATAATAAATATAAAATAAAGAATATACTCTAACGTAAAATTTCATGACATCTTCTATTTCTTTTCGCGATATATTGCGCCTATTAATATTCTTTCTATAATGGAATTTTTAGATTGAACAAAATGTTTGAGGTAAAAAGCAGATATATATATATATATCGATCATCAGCACGCTAAAAACAATGTCGTACTTAGGATGTGCTTTTAACGGCGAAAGAAAGGGAGAAAAAGCAGTGAGGAGGAGAGAGATCGGCCTAAAGAGGTGCATAAACCAAATGATTCGAATATCAAGTGATAGTTTGAAAATTTCATTTCAGACGAAGCTGAATGACCCGCATCCATCTCCATTATGAGAGCTACTACGCGCGCGCCTTCGTCTGTTACAATGCAGACATTAGTCTGGATATGATTTATCGACCCATTTTAAAGCTCCGTTACACGCGAATAAAGGGCATTTACCGCTGTTTCAAGTGTAGGTCGGTCGCGAATGCATTATATGTACGTACATACTATCTATACTTGTTATGCTGTTAAAGACTGTTAATAACTTCAACACGCCGAAACGATCGATAGCGAAACTCACAAATCAACTCTACTGATAATCTTCAGGGGATAAGCAATTAAACCATCAAAAAAATAAATACTTCTTCCAGCTTTTTAATTCTCTTTTACGATCTCAAATAAATGTTTAATCTTTAATATTTTGTTAAACTCCTTTGTTTTATTTTATGTCGAGAATGTGTTTCTCTGATCTAATACTAGTTTTAAAAACTCTATTTTCGGTTTATTTTTTTATTTATGTATTTTTTTCTAATTCTATATGCATATTAAAAAATGCTCGTCTTGTGACATATCTTTACTACATGTATCTTTAAAAAATTTTACAAGATATTTACATTTAAAAGATGTTCTGTAAAGAAGATTTCAATATAAATTTTAATTTTTTAGAAAAAATATGGATACAAGTAATCATTTTGTGAAAAAAATCATCATTGCTTATTGTATTATGCAAAAACATTTTTATTTGAGAATAAATATTTTTAATTAAATTCTATATCCCAACGAAGCTTGATTAACTTTACCAATTTTTAATTTAATAGTTTTAATATTTATGCTTTACTTTTAATGTATGTGTGCGTGCGTGCGTTTGTGTGTGTGTGTGTGTGTGTGTGTGTGTGTGTGTGGGTGGGTGGGTGGCGCGTGCGTATTAATGACATTCTAATTAGAAATTGTCGATAACATTTATCTTAAATTGATTACATCATAATATATAACGATCTTATTGACAGAAACATAAGAATTAATGCCGCTCACAATTCATTTTTCGATTTTTATAATCGACTTTTATAATTAATAAATTACATTAACTTGTTAAATTTTTCATCACGTAATTGTACGTGCGACGTTTAGCGCTAAACATGCACATCTAATTACGAATTTTATTTTTCTTACAAAGATCACGGCTCGTGTTATGACTGAAAAATATACGACATATTTAGTGTTAAATATGCCCCGTGAATATGAGCCTTTGTTTCGGTCGGTTCACGTATACTGTAACCTGCACGCAAAATTGCCTTGATTACTTTAACAAGTACGCTTTTAACGTGATACAGGGGAATAGCGCCATATAGAAACCTTCGCAGATGTTAAAGAATTAACGAGAGCTGTTACAACGCGTTCGCATAGCAGTAAAAGGTTAAATGAAGAGATGATAAAGTATAAGGCCAGCAGAACGACAGATTGCGAGGCAAAACAATGTATATTATTCCATAACGAATAAAAATTAAATTTTAATCTTATGTTATAATATTTGCTAGCAATATGTTTTCAATATTTTAGAAATATGTAATAACTAATAAAGAAAATGTTCACAATTCATTCACTTACACACACACACACACACACACACACACACACACACACACACACACACACACACACACACACACACACACACACA
>NW_017259397.1:7280-10661 GCF_001594045.1 Atta colombica
CACACACACACACACACACACACACACACACACACACACACACACAATTATCTATTTAAAAGATACAAATACAAACATAGCCTTTTAATATCGATTCATTCAATTGTTAATTCATTTAAGCAGAACAACAAATTATAATATCGAAATGATATAAAAATGACTCCAAAATGAGATCATTAAAAATAATTTTTCATATCCGATTTATTTTAATGTTCTTTTAACGTTATTATTGTGACTTGTTGTTCTGCTTGGGCACGGTCTTTTGGAATCAAAAAAAATCAATTATTACGTTAATATCTTCAATAGATTTTCTTTATTGTTAATCAATTATTTTTGCTACATAGCTCGCCTACCGCCCTCATTTTTTATTTTCTCTTTTTCTTTTTAGTTGTCTGCAGTGGACGTTTAGCTCTTGATATTTTATCACATCACTAACATTTCCACGAAAAAGTAAAGTATCTCATTTATTTCTTGTAAACATTTTATAAGAAATGCGTTGTATTTACCGAATACCATGTATTTACCGAAAAATGTAATGTACACTAATGCAAATCTCTGCAAATGGTTTATGCTTCCTTTTACGAAATGTAATATTATACACACACACACACACACACACACACACACACACACACACACACACGCACGCACGCACGCACGCACGCACGTACGCACGCACATATATTGATCTATCCTATCCTATACACAATTTTATTATTAAATTCATGTTTTATAAAAAAACATTCAGCTTTTTTTTAAGGAATTTAGCACATATAAATATATACCTATATTATTACAAAAAAAAATCGTGCTGTTTAATCGTATAACTTTTTGTTATAAATATAATATTGATTTTAAAAAATATTGCGATATCCAACCATTTTCATGTACCAAAAATTATATATAAAAAGTTTCAATATAAAGTATAATGTATCATAAGAATGTAAAAGTCAATAATACATTCAATTACGCATTGATATCATCACTTTATAATTTCTAACATGACTCGTATCAAGAATCGCTGAAGTATAAAACTTTAAAAAGAATCTACACTAATTTCCTACTACTCTAATTTCCTCTTTCAAAGTTATTACAAAATTACATATTGGCACTACAGTTTATTAATGCGTTAACTGGCAAAAATATTACGTAGAAATTGTTTTCAAAGATACATAAATACCATATATATTTTCTGACATTTTCCGAATTGCATCCCTCGCCATTGTGATGTATAAATTATTCTGCTCACATCCCGAAAGCGCGGAAGTGATTTATATCGGTAACTTATAGGAGTACATATTATTCTTGGTTGTAATATCATGCTGTCAATATTTACGACTGGCATCAGACAATGTCTCAAGTCCGCAATAATTTAAACTTTACGTTACCTTGTATATGTAGTGGATGTATGATATTTTGCAATATTCTATAACTGACAATGAGATAGTCAAATGCTAATTTAACAAAATTTTTTCTCTTTAAAAACTTTTACATCAATATTTAAATATTTTGTGATTCATTGCGATATTGTGTATATTATTTTTTGTGTATATTATTTTGTATATATTATTTTTGAATTACTGCAAATAAATCGAAGAAATATAAATATAGTTAGACAAAAAACTAAATAATAAAGACTAAATTATATATATTCCTACATTTTTTAAATAAATTTCTGATATCGTAATTAAACATCATTAAACAAGTGGCTCTCATTGCTGATTTGCTCTATCTATCTGACATTTATTTAGAACATCGGCAAAGCGTATAAATTTGATTTTGGAATTTATCATTTATAGTTACAAAAGTGATCTCTTCCGCAATTATTTCCAAAATTGTTATAGACCCTAAGTGAAATATAATCAATATATGCATATTTTGCATATATTGATTATATTTCACTTAGGGTCACTTAGGACAAATCTAACGAAAAGTTGGTGACATCTATCATTTCTAATTTGAACAATATTTCATTTAATCAATAACACTTCGAAACCATATTTACAAAACTTCGATGATCAACAACACTTTTCGTTGCAGAAACAATCGTCGATTGGAAAGCGATAATCCTCGTGAGCGAAGAATCGGCATTTCTCGAGCACGATTTCGCACCGGATATTTCGTCTATAGGTATACTGCGGATTACTGCAATGACGGCTACGTCGATAGCTTTTTCCGGTTTAGTCGGGTTGTACGCATCATAAGTTACCAGCTATTTCAAGAACTGCTACGCGTAGATTCGACACGGGCAAGCAATCTCCTTGGTACATACGGCACTTTCCACCCTTTCGTGTTCTTACCTCCTTATATTCAATTCGCAATCCGTTCAATATCGCAAATTCGAAACTGTGATGTAGAAATGAGAATATTACTCTTGATTTTATATAAATTTTAATATGGTATTATAGGCACGATTTTTTTAAATAAACGTCAAGAAAATAAAAATGTTGACAGATATTATCAGTGTAATAACGAGATTCTTTATGAAATTATACATAGAAAGATAAGAATATTAAATTTTGATTTTATCCATTTCTTCTTGAAAGTACTAAGTTGCAGATATATTATTTCATTGTAACCAAATTCATGTATCAGTATCGTGTTTTAAGAGACGCCTTACACTCAATTTATCACAGTTATACACATACATACATACACACACACGCACACACACACTCCGGATGTCCTTAAAATACGGCATCACCTATCTTGAGCAGATAGAACAGATTAAACTAAGTCGAAATGTCCTCTATCATTTTGCGATTTTCGCAATAACGAGATATTAATTACTAAAAATCGCTAAATATTATTCTTCAATAATTTTTTACTCAAATACTATCAACTTTACAGAAAAATTACAAGAGACAAAATCATTTATTTTCTTCTCATAGAACTTTAAAAATTTTTTCAGAATTTTTTATCAACTTTTTAATATTGTATTTTCTTATTTGTACCAGCATGAGAAAATGCGATATTAAAAAATTCTGGAAAAATACTCAGTACTTTATAAGAAAGTAAATAATCTTTTGCTGTTTTTCTGTAAAGTTGATGTTCTATCAACTTTATTTGAGTAAAAATTATTGAATCAATATTTAATAATTTTTAGTAATTATTTAATATTTCGTTACCGTTAATTCGCTACCATTGCGAAAATCGCAAAATGGGACTTTTTGACTCAGTTTAGTCCGCTCTATTTGCTCAGGATTGATGATGCCGTATTTTAAGGACACCCTATATACAGAGAAAATCAGTCATTGATTAACTTTTTACTTATGAGAAAATTATCGATTTCATACCTCGTTGAATTATAACGTGTGCAGTTTCAATTATTTTTTCATAGAGTAAAAAGCTAGTTCAACTTTATATATATATATATATATA
>NW_017259397.1:10761-11930 GCF_001594045.1 Atta colombica
TGTGTGTGTGTGTGTGTGTGTGTGTGTGTGTGTGTGTGTGTGTGTGTGTGTGTGTTACATTTAACAAATTAATGTTATCAAATAAAAGAATTTTTTCTATTCAATAACTCTGACAACGAGGTATTCGCAAATCTTACTTGATCGCATCTTTAGAAGATAGGCGAAAATGCTCTCAGATTTTAAATTCTAATTCTCAAGTAATAAAAGGATGAAGAACATTAGAATGACGAAGTTGAGAAAGTTCCTTGCGCACTTAGCAATGGCGAGTCATTCGAAGAACACCGACTAAATTACTACAGCAATTTTCGGAATTAATGTCTGCAAACGATAAAGGAGGCGTAGATGAGATAAATCTTTTTAATTTACCGTAACTCCATTTAGCCAGAACTTTAGCAGATAGACGATTATGATGCATATGTTACTAACTTTTGACATTTTATTATACTATATTTTGACATTTTATTCGATATAATAATAGCTCGATCTGTCATTGTTCGATTACAAAGATTTCAATGAGCATTACTGCTGTCATGTTGATTTATTAGATTCATTATCGTTGTCATTGCGTTAGTAATGATCCGATTTAATCGATCTCGTCAGATCATTCGATGCTATCAGACGCGCGAATGACGTGCGGACCAAGTGGATAGCTCTGATAAATTACAATTGCGCGTTCTCTGCCGCATTTGATCATGTATTATGCAAATTTTACTCGATATATTAATATAAAGAATTTTAATAAACTATTTTTTTAAAACAAGGAAATATACAGCAAATGATTAAAAGAATAAAAACATATTCCTTTACATAGTTTACATTATTATATTTTTAATGAATGTGAAATTGAATTTTTCGCTATTTGTTAAATTTCAGAAAACTATTATAATACTAGGATATTATAGTGGTTCACTCAAAGCTACAACGATCAACACTTACCTTAAAAATGTTTATAAAAATTCCAGGTCAGCTACCAATTGTGAAACTGCACCAGCGTAGAAAATTGTATTTTTTTTTTGCCGTGTTGCGTTAACAGCCGCTATGGCCTGTAATAATAAAAAAAAATATATAAAGAATTTTTTAATTCTAAGTTTTTATTTGAAGAGAAAATAATTTTTAAGAATAAAACATATTATATAAATATTATATTTTTATAATATTACTATTATTAT
>NW_017259397.1:12030-12514 GCF_001594045.1 Atta colombica
GCCAAACAAGTTATGATAAACGAATGAACTGTTATTTTTATGTATTCGCGAGTTTTTTTTTTCATTGCAAGATGATGTCTCTATTGCATTCGAGAAAATAATCGCTTTTTAAAGCGATTTACATACATCGGTGAATTTTAAATCAGATAAGATAATTAAATCGCACCAGAACCTGTACACCAGTAACTGTAATTGAAACGTAACAATGTATAATATAATACTTATAAGGTATAATATTTATAAAAGTATATTAGTGTAATAAGATATTCTTTGATATGTTTCTAACCAGTATCCACATGTGCAATAATATAAAATCCAAATAAGCAATTACATAAATTGCAATAATGTCTTAATAAGACATTAACTAGCAGCATAACTATGAAATGCGCACAATAATATACAGTTTTTACGACATAAAATTGTTAATCTTCCAGAATTATTCCAGAATATATTAATATAGATATATATTAATATATATATATAT
>NW_017259397.1:12614-25149 GCF_001594045.1 Atta colombica
CTTTAAAGCATAATTATAGTCGCTAAGTAAATATTTACCTAATTTAAGTCTATTAAATTAAAAACTGTTTTGCTCGATTTACACAAGCAAAGGATTATTTATATTATAAACCGTAAACTGTTAACTCATGCCGTAAGCTATAAAAAATTGACCATTCGTAGTCGAATGTAAGCAGAATAATCAACTTCATTCTCCTCATATTCGACTGTGATTGTCATTTTCTTATTATAACTTATGGCAAAAGTTAACAGTTTACAATCAGTATAAATGATCCTAAGAGAATTGAGGTATGTCAGAAATGTCAGAATAAAGAATCTTATATAAAGAATTATAACTTCTTTATAAGATTGTATAACATTTATAACTTTAAACATTCTTCGATGGGCATTTCATCACTCCCTTCGATACCTTCGACACGAACTCTATTACCCGATATCAGATAAAATTCCTTTCATGACACGCATACATAGCCATATGCAAGCCGAGGATGACATTTTGCTCGTTCAATATCGCCGACTAAAATATCCTTGCAACGATAGGGATCGACGGCAGGACGTCGAAGTGTTGAAGTAACTCAATCGTGGATTTACATATTTATTTGACATGCAAATTTTTTAAATTTTTTGTAAATTTTTCGATAAGATTGCATATCTAACTCAAATGATGTGATTAAATTTAAATCGATGCAAAAACATGTTACTCATAAATCTCAACAAAATATTAAGTTAAGAATTAAGATTAAATCTTACATTCTCATTTGTAAAAAATAATAATGTAGTAAAACATTAAAATTTATTCAAAATTCAAATTTAATATATTATCAATTACCATATAATAAATCTTAAATTTAAACAACTACATTTTTGCATACATTATACAGAATTTAAATAGTTATTTGTAAGCATTAAACTGTATACTTTGTCATAAGTTATTCATCATAAATTTAATAACATCTTTTAACTAACTTAGAGAATTTAATAACATCTTTTAACTAAGAGTTGCTTCATCTTTTGGTAAATTTTATCTGTTGGGTAAAATTTAGTTGGGTAAGTAGCAAGATTACCCTAACCACATGTGTGGATTACCAGATTTACCTTACAAGTAAAATTTATCAAAAAATGAAACAATTGGCCCTTAAAAATATTAATTATCTACATTATTACGTAATAATACATATAATGCATAATTAGAAGAAAAAAAATCATGCTATAGTCATTTAAAAAAAATTACTTGTCATATACAATTATATTATTGTATTTATTTATCTAAATGTCCGTTGATCGAGAAAGATTGGGTCGATAAAACTGTAGCAAACATACGGAAAGATTAACGTGTCCGTTGGGTCTACATTTTATCTAAATGTATCTCCTAGCGCTGAATTTGCAGTTTCACGCAAAAATACGAAAGCGACAACGAAATTTAACACGCCCAGACATCCATTATCCGATATATCTCTAGCACATCATACTTATCCGTTTAACTCTAACATATTTGTTGAAAGAAACTTCAAAGATTTTATATTATTATTAAACTTCGAAATTTATTTGATTATAAAAAACCTTGAACAGTATTTATTGATTATCATTGATAACGGAAATTTTTTCCATCTTTATGCTTTGTCAGAAATTTTCGGTAGTGATACATAAAGGAATTTTCCATTGTATTCCAACGAAAACACGAATGAACAACTTGATCAAGATTGCATATTTTAGCGGGAATTTTATTAGATACATCGCATCTCTGGAATCTCCGACACGTAGGAGAAGGGGAAATTGAAGTTCTATATTTTCTTACTCATCGTTACTTTCGATGAGCGATGCTGGCATGAGAATAATTTAAATAGGAAATCATAATGCCGCCGTTTCTCGCATTTTATCGCACGAGGCTTTATTAGACCAAGAAAGGAAGAAGCCTACAACGAAATCTGATAACACTTAATTTACGTAGAAACGAAATGCAAAGAAGTAAAACTGAGCTAATTTAACGAACGGAAGATAATGAAATTTAAATCTCTGCTCGTTTTTCATCTACTGTCTAATTTTTTCTCACCGAGCGAGATAAGATTTGCTCTCTCGTGGCCGAAGACTTAAATAGCACTGATTGTGAAACAAGAGACACGTCTCAAGATCTAAACACGACAGTTGTGGCAACTTAGCCCATCAGAATTAAAATAAAGATTAACAAAAAAATAAAGATTAACACATTATCAGCCTGCAATCTACGTATTATATTCTTGAAATGTTTTTCGAATAAAACAAATATTTCCAGATATTTACCAAAATACATCATGGTTCCTGCACACATGAATAATGAGTACTTAGTATGTGAATTATACAAAAATAAAAGAAAGCTTACAATAAAAGTAAACAATAAATAAACATTCTTCGCCATTTTCTATATCTTTATCAATTTTTATATTTGTAATTTAAACATTTATATATGTGTACTTTATCAATTTTTTGTAATTTAGACATATTATATTAGGTGTGGGAAAAAGTTCGTAGCGTCCCATTAGATGACATTAAAAAAACGCCACGAATTTTTTCCCACACCTAATATATATATAATGTGTGTGTGTGTGTGTGTGTGTGTGTGTGTGTGTGTGTGTGTGTATGTATAATTAAAAAAATTATATTATTTTGAATTCAAAAAATTTGTTCTATAGATATGTATAAAGATAAAATTTGTTGTGAAAATTAACTTTAAAAATATATTTCACAAATAAAAAATTATCGCTGAAACATAGGCTTGAATTGAGAATAACCTATCGAATTGAGAATAACCTATCGTCCAAAAACAAACTTTTATAGAACAGAAACAGAAATAAAGAATTCGGCAACAAATATATATATAGTACTATTTTTATTCTTTATTATTTTTCTTGTAGATAATCGAATGCTGCAACTTATACATCCGATTTCAAAAATGAAAATTGTAACGAATGTTTTTGTATTTCCGAAATGATTGGATAAAATGCAATAAAAAATACTCTTGGAATTTCGTTTCAAAAAGGACAAAATGTACGCGCATACACATATATACCTATATACATATATGTATATATATTCTGTCGTAGCTATAGTAAAATCGATTAAGAAGACTTATACGTGAAAAAATTGGATATCAAACTTCAGTTATGTCACGCACAATTGCGAACTTTGATTCTTGCAAAACGACAAATATTCGAAAAATCTTGGAAAAATTTATTTGGCTTAAATTACCAAGTAAAATACATTTAACGTAATGTGAAAAAGAAATTTATATTTTTGATCGTTTAAATTCGAAAATATCACAATTGAAGAATATAAAAAATTCCATTTGTTTAAGTTTCTGCGTGAAAATGATTCAGCATCTAAACTGGTATTTTATAAACACTATACATTCGATTATGTATACGATGCAATTTTCTTTGGCACTATAAGCAGCAGCTGCTTGCAGTTCTATTTTTATTAATCGAGCAAGTTTGGGCTTAAATTATTCAAATTATCATATATAATAAGAGTAAAGCCTCAAACTCGACAAACAGTCGATTTCGAAAACGACTTGGCACCCTTGGAATAGTTATTTAATACGAAGTACACAAGTAGAGTGTGGTCTAACCAGTTTGTTTGTCAGACTCAGACCTGGTCAATTCTCGAGAGACTGATTTGTCAGTGGCGAAGGTGGTTTTCCGGTTTTCTCACTATGACCACATCGAAATATTGTATTCACTTTATAACGTTTGTAAAGTTGACACTATAGAGCTATTTGGGTATAATGGAAAGATGGTACTGTCTTTAAAATGGAAATAAAGATTATTGACTCTTCTTCAGAATAAGAATATTAGAATCAAAACAAGAATTAATATTGTTTTGAAAATAGAGATAAAGATTATTCATTTTCAATGACGTCCCAATCGCAAAAAAAATAAAATAAATGTCAATTCTTCGCTTAATGTTCATTTATATAATATAACTGCATTTTTATATAATTAGATTTTATATAATTTATATTTTATATAATTATATAATTTATATTATATAATTAGATAAATAAATCTCATTTTAATCTCAATAATTATTGCTCTCAGAAATATGTGAGATTTTATGTAAAAATTTTACTACTTTTGCAAGAATTAATACATTAAAATGCCATGTTTATCTATCCGCTAAAACGAGATAATAACTCCATTATATCGCATTGTATTAAATATTAAAAAATCTTTCTTGATATGTACCGCCAAGCTATAAAAGAGCTTTTATCTATGTAGTAATAGAATTTCAGTAATTCGATTAAAAGTTAATTTGAAAAAGAGTAGTAAAAAGTCGCTTTGCATAAAGTAGAATATATATATTGCTGTATACATATCATTTTAACAACTAACAAATTCAAAACTTTGAAAACTTGAAGTTGTAGAAAATGTAGCTTAATATTTTGTTGTTTATGTTACGCAATGACATAAGTATCTATTTCATTTAGTAATTAAGAAACTATTCTATTTTAAGTAAATTTAATTAAATCTTGGTATATTATGAAATTAAGTAATTTAATCTCTTTGTCTCTTCCTCTCTGCATCCAAGTATGTAATAAATTAATTATTTTAACTTGAATATTACATGTATATACAAACCCACACACACACACACACACACACACACACACACACACACACACACACACACACACACACACACAAAATATATATATATATATATATACATATATATAACGTATATATGCGAATAAATCTGATGATATAATGTTGCAATTAATAAGTTTCAATATATCTCATTTAAAAAATATTAATTAAACTATAAAAATTAAATATAATTTTTTAATTATTATAAATCGTAAAGCAAATTTTTGATACTCGATTTATATAGCGCACAATAATAGATTTCAAAAGTTTGCATGCAAATAAGAAAAGTACTATGATTATTACATAGTAATTAAGAATCGTAATTCAAAACGGCGCAGCGTTAACCACTATTGATATTTTATGACTTCACTCTCTGCACTGCGTAAAATATTTCATTACGCGGCCTTAACTTATATCAAATGCAAGGCATATCGATGGAATGACCGCGACAGATTAAACGAGGGCGTGTTTTGGCTTTGTGCTCTGCGACGTGACGTAGCGCGACACAGTAGTGATTTGCGCCGCGAAAATAAATCTGTTGCAATCGCTAAATGTATAAACACGTAACAATTGATTTATTTACATATTGATTTATTTACATATTGATTACAATTATTACATTACATTATAGGAGAAACACTCGCTCGATAAAGCTTCAGTTCTCGAAATTAAACGCTACTATACAATACTATACACATATACAATACTATACTATACACACATCAAATGTAGAGATATTGTATAAGATAAATAATCCAGGGACTTATACGCGGCCTGAATTTATCTTCATTTTATTTTGCTTTTATTTATTTCTCTCTTCCTCCAATCCCCATTTATAGCGTAATAAAGGAACATATATATACACATACACACACACACACGCGCGCGCGCGCACCATATATATATATATATATATATATATAGTTTAAAAAGTAAGAAATCATTATTTAGCGAAAGGACGTAAAGAAAAATTGTTCCACAATTTTCAATGATTGTTAACAAATTTTAAATGTTATATTCCTTACCTTTTTAAAAATCGATAAAAATATTAATTTTCAAATCACAAAGAATTCCTTATTCCAGTAACTTGTTCTTGATTTATTGTTCAAAATACATGTTGTTACAAAAATTTAATTATTTGAAAGTTTAATATTTTTTTCTTCTTTTGATAAATTTATTCGGTTCCCGACCATCGACCCACTTGTGTACTAAAAAAACAGTAGGGTTACCAACTCTACAAAATCGAATCTATTTGAACCTATTTCAGGTTTGAAACTCTCACCATTGAAGACAGGTTGGTATGGTTAGAAAGTCCAAACAAACGCCATTTTGTTTCCCTAGCCATTTTGTTTGGACGTTCGATAGAGGTCGTCGCAGAAGGAAGCGCGGCATGAGAGAAAAAAACCGGATACCGAGAACAGCGCACGTCTTCATATTTTATGGTCTTCAGTACATACGTATATTGCGTATATCCGGGAGAACATAACCTCGAAGAGAGAGAGAGAGAGAGGGAGAGAAAAAGAGAAAGGAGACAGATAACCCAGTATCTACCTACGGATGAACTGTCAATTCCGGTGTGCAGAGGGGCGTGCTTTGCGATCGTGAGGAGAGGCCGAGGAAATTCGTGTAGACTGACCAGAGTCCGCGAATTTCCGTGAGCACTGGCGACACACGATCGCTCGAACGGCAGAGTCTCATTTAATAAAATTTAATCGACGACCGCGCCCGTCGAACCCGCGTGTCCCGCGTTCATCTCGAGTTCTCTTCGAGTGTACGCTGATTCATCATCGCTGCCTTCGATAGTATTCGACGTCCCACGTAATCGTCTTGAAACATCCTCTTTTAGTAAGAGTAATCGCGAAATGACGGAGGTCCACAACTTGGGTGTCGATGCCATCAGCTGTCACGCGTGGAACAGAGATAAAACTGGTATCGTCCTTCCTAATAGATATCCCCTTCCTTTCTAATAGATTCCTCTCTAGGTAGTTACTAGTTAGATTATATTAGCGGATGCGATAATGAAGCGTTGCCCGTTGTCACAGAGGTTGCCGTATGCCCAAACAACAATGAGATCCAAGTGCACAAACGTACTTCATCCGGATGGAAGTTACTCGAGACCTTGGAGGAACATCACATGGCTGTCATGGGAATTGACTGGGCGCCAAAAACCAATCGCATAGTCACCTGTTCCGCAGACAAGAATGCCTATGTATGGACTCAGAAAGAAGACGGCAAGTGGGATCCTGCTTGGGTTCTTCTGCGAATAAATCGAGCCGCTACTTGTGTAAAATGGTCTCCTTTAGGTATACATATACCCTCTATGCACGTCCGAAAGAATTTACTCCAAATTTGTTACATCTCTGTACAAAGACTGTCATTACAGAAAATAAATTTGCCGTGGGTTCCGGAGGACGAGTTATAGCTGTTTGTTACTTTGTATCAGAGAATAATTGGTGGTTATGTAAACACATTAAGCGTCCATTGAGGTCTACGGTAACTACCGTTGATTGGCACCCCGACAATAAAGTTCTGGTCGCGGGATCGACGGACTATAAAGTCCGTGTCTTCAGTGCATTTATCAGTGATATGGAGGATGCTCCAGGTACTAGTCCTTGGGGACAGAGTAATAGTTTAGGAACATTGTTGGCTGAGTTTCCTAATACACCCAACGGAGGTAAAACCGTCATCTTTTATTCTATTACATTTTAATTATTTTTGTATTCACATTTGAAATATATGAAATATATTGTACAATAAACACATATATATTCTATCTATATTATAAAGACTTGCATTTTAATCATTGCTTTATAGGTGGCTGGATACATTCAGTAGCGTTTAGTCCATGTGGCAATAAAATCTGTTGGGTAGCGCACAATTCGTCCGTATGTGTCGCTGATGCTACTAAAGGAAATGCAGTCATGAGACTATATACAGAGCATTTACCGTTTTTAAGCTGCATTTGGATAGGTTCTAATAACATTGTTGCTGCTGTAAGCGATTCTTAAGAGATTATCTTTAAGATTATTCGATAGTAATATTTATTGTACTAATTGGTAATCCTCTCTCTATCTCTCTTCTTTTTTCTCATAGGGGCATAGCTGTATGCCAATGTTATATTCCGTAGATGACAACGGACAAATATATTTTGTTTCAAAGTTGGATAACACGCAAAAAAAGGAGATTGCCGGATTATCTGCTATGCGAAAATTCCAATCGCTAGATCGACAAGCGAGAAATGAGACGAATGATAATGCTTTGGATAGTGTGCATCAAAACACAATCAACTGCGTTCGCCGAGTATCCGATCATGAATTTAGCACAAGCAGTTTAGACGGACAACTTGTAGTTTGGGACTTGAAGGTAATTTGTATGCATATTTTAATATTATATATAAACGATATACATTTTTTTTCTAATCGATCTTTATCTTTATCAAGCTTCTAGAGAATTCCATTGCTGGTCTCAAGATAGCGTAAGCATGAAACTTTTTTTATATTGCAAAGATCAGAGATATTACATCCAATACAACGATGTATAAATGTTAAAATGAATACTATACAATTTCTCATTAATTAATTGCCTCATTACATTTCCCACATTATATCGTGATTCCTGTCCTTTTAAAAAGAAAAAAGTGTCATTTACTTATTGCAGTACGTAGGTGATAACGCAAATTCTGTAAGAAGGTAATATTGGCTATTGACGTCATCAATAGATACAAGATGTTGGAAAAGTGCGAATCAGTGGCTGTAGAATATCTATCACTCATTTACATATGGCACTTGTGTACTATTTTTTACCAACCTAATATCATAGAAAATATCAATTTTACTTGAGAGATAAATCAAATACTTAAGAGGTCTTAATGAAAAATAAAACATGTAATAAAGCCTAGAAAAATAGAAAATCGATAAATTAAATCACATTCTATTTTTACCAGAAGAATAATTATATCGCATAAAAAAAATGAAAAAAATCTTTAGCATATATCGAAAATTGAGTTTTAGCTCTTTTATATTCCGCGTTAACATGAACGTTCTTATTTCATATGAAAATTTTAAAGATACGACATTCAATTTCAAAATCTTCTATTGATTTATAAGATAAGTATAGCGATTGAAGGGCAAGTGAATCCGCCATCGGCAGGTAAGGCATAAGTAGCTGGTATACGTCGTACGTCGCACGTCGCACGTCGCACGCGCCAGGAAGGCAGCCGATAAGTGAGGGTGGGGAAGTGGCAACCGGATAAGTTGAGCAACGCCACAGTAACGCAAATATCGATTCAGTCTCGCGCAGTCTCGCGCAAACCACCCTTACGTGTGCAACAGCAGCGGTGCGCTCGAGACCTCGAGAGTTGAGTTTCGCTTTTTTTGCCCGCAATGCCATTGCTATTGCCCACCACCACGTAAATAGAGACGTACAGGAATATATCGCTGATATACGAGGTATTACGAGGCAATACGAGGTAGCTCGGCTCGGCATCATCAATGTCAGCCGTGCTGGCCGTGCATCGCCGGATATCCTGCGAATTACGTGGCGGGTTATTCCGCGCCGATCGCGATTATTGATTCTCACCGAGACTTGTGCTTTTATTTTCCTTTCTTTTTCGCTTCTTTTTCTAAGACCGAGATGGAAGGATTATGTAAGATTATCGCTATGATGCGCGCTAAGAAATAGAAAAAATAGCGTAAGTTTCACGGGCGCGCGTGCGCTCGCGCGCATGCACGTTATCATCGTCACCATCATCCCTTCGCTTCGTATGCGCACTATCATCCCCCCTGAAAGCTACTGAAAGCGCGTCGCCGCCGTCGCCGCCGCCGCCGCCGCCGGCGCGCGACGTTAAATTCTCATTCGCGCGAGAAAGACTCGGACTGTTATAGGTATCGGATCGGATCGAATATGAGGCGATCCCGTCGTCCGCAGATCGTATCGTATTACTCTTGACTACGAAGCGCGGACGCAACTAGACGCAATTGAACCCGACAACAAGTGTGGAAGGAAACAAGAGAGAAAGAGTAAGAGTGCCTCATCAAGATATCATGTCTTCGATATCGGCGCAGGGCGTCGTCGAGCGTGCCAGCGCCGAACTAACCAAACGAATCAATGGCCTGGGATTACGGACGTCAAAGCATCATGGTCGGTGTTGAAACGTTTCTTCTTCGTTCCATACATCTCTTCCCACTTGCCTTGCCTTGCCTTGCCTAGCCTTGCCTAGCCTTCCTCATATATATTGTTGATAGCGTGCATAACATGCACCTTGGCTTCGACTAATTCAATTTTTTTCTTCACGCGACACTCGCCGCTCGCGCAGGAAGAGATATCGCCCTCATCGGTTCCGGTTTATCTTCCGCTTGAACGGTGATAAAAATTTAAATATATAAAGTCGCCAATCCCGTGATTTTTCTCGCTTGTTTCGGCGCGTCTCGAATCCCCTTCGCTTCGGCTTGATCCTGTTATTATGTAATTGTGATACAGAATCGATCTCTTTGCGAATATTATGCTTGTCCCTCGTACCTTTGTCTCTTATTTTTATCTATCCCATTCGAGCGACGCGACACGTTTATTGCGTCGAGTGCAGCGATATAATAAAACTCGTAACTCTTGCTATACGCAATATTTTTTCCATTCCATTATTTAAGCGATATCGCTACGTAACTTTTGTCGTCGCAATCGTAACTGCAATGAAATCGATAGCACACGTCCTTCCTCGTGCACGCAAAAATATTAGCGGCGATACTGCAAGCTCATATATATAACGAAACGTTTTTAGAATCATATTTATTCGGCCATTTAGCTTTATGATAATCATGGCCTTCCCACTTCCTCGTGCGCGATGGAAAAATCCTATCCAAATTGTCAGATTTTAGAATCGAATAAATTTTATTCAGAGCTAAACGAATTCTGAGTCACGTTGATGTTTATCCCTGCAAAATGTATATCGTGTTATTTCGGCCGCGATTGATCGCCAATCATCACGTTTAAAAACGCGCCGTGTCTTTGTGCCGTACGCATTATTTATAAGCTTAAAGATGTATGCAAATAAAAAATATCTATGGAAAATTCTGTAGTTAGAGAGAGTAACAAAACAGCAACGAAAAGCAGTAAAAAAAAACCTTTAATCTTTATGGTACAAATGCCTGGCAATAAGATTAATTGAATCAACGATTATTGGCTACTTTAATTATTGATTCGAGAAATATGATTAAATATAGCTTCAAAATTGAATTTACGTATTTATAAATATAATTTAATTTTTTTATTTTCTATATGATACATGTATCATGCTTTGAGTCTAAAATATTCAACTGTCGGACTAAACTTGAAACATTATTTAAAATCAATCGAAAATTTGTCGAATTTATTTTATTAACTTAATATTACGAAAGCATTTGTTTTTTTAAGTGACGTTTGTTAAATAATCGGAAGATTTTATTATTTAACAAAAAAGTCGAAAAGAATTGTTTTCTTGAATAATAGAGAATTATATAAGTACGGAATGCACACTACTTGCACGCATGAATGCATGTATGTTAAAAATACGTACAAAAATCAAATGTAAAATTTTGCCATTGCATCAATCTAATTACTTGAATAATTATAATGATCTTATCGCTATTCGTACATGATAAGCCCATCGAGTACAGTTGCTAAAAATAATTTGCAAGATAAATGGCAACAGGAAATAGCGGTGTATCATGAGCCAAGTTACAGCTTGGAAGAAAAATAAGAAAACCTAAGAGTCTTAAGTAATCTAATGTAATATCAGATTTTTCACTAATGTAGAGAAAAATCTTGCATTATATTAGATTACTTAAGACTCCTGGGTATTCTCGCTTTTTTCCTCTATCTCTCTCCCCCCCCTCTCTCTCTCTCCCCCCCCCTCTCCCTCCCTCTCTCTAAAGAGAGAAAGCGAGAGTTTTAAACCTTGCTTAAAATAAAAATAACGTTAATGCCTTAGAGTTGTTTAATGTAACCTGCCATCTTATATTCTATAAATTCCACAGATCCCTTCCTTTCACGATTATGAAGTTTATAGATTTTCAATTTCTTTCAATTCAACAAACTTTCAGAATTTCGCAGATAATAAAATTCAAGATAAAATAGAGAGTATATTTTCTATATTTTCAGAAATTCTTAATTTCTGAATTTATTTGTAAAATCCAGTATACATATAAATCTTTTTTCAAATCTTGCAATATATATTGTTTTTATCCTTTCGTTCCTTTGACTTTGCCGCTCCTTAGTTTTGCAAATTTATTTTCACAAATTTTTTTAGCTCTGCAAATTCTTGAACAAATTCTATTCGTGGTTCTAAAGTTCATTTGTTTCCTTAAACTCTGAATTTTCCACTCGCTATTCCAATTACTGTTTAATCTGCAAACTTGCTGCCTTTCTACACAACATAAACTATATCAGTAAAATTACACTGAGAGTAACTCCTTATCCTTAGAAGGATAAGGGAAAGAGAGACACTATAAAAAAGATTAATTAAATCAATATTAATTGTTCTAATTAAATTTTAGTAGATAAATATAATTGTTAATGAAACATATATGAACAATATTACATTATTATATTTGTAAATTAAATAATTAACAAGACTTAATGTAACGTGTAACATGACACATGAGATCACAACAAAAATTATATTAATTTTTATACGAGATCTCACATTTTATTTTTTTTTTAATTGTACTTTTCTAGTAAAAAAGAAAATATTTTATGAATAATATCTGGGTTTTTAAATAAGAAAATCACGTTAGTTGAAAAATATACATATTTCACACTTAAAAAGGGATAATTCATAATGTTAATTTGGAACAAAATTTGGGACGCGTAAAGTAGGACGAAGAGTTAAAAATTAAAATTGAGATTGGTCACGTTATATTACATTAATATATATATATTATATAT
>NW_017259397.1:25249-37863 GCF_001594045.1 Atta colombica
TGTAATATTACTGTAGTTTGTGTTCTGCGAATTTTTAACACGCGAACGGAAAATGTTGGAACTGGCCTGAAATTTTTCAGGGAGCGGCAAAACCAGCGTGATGGAACGCGTGACAAACGTCTTCTGCGGCGGCAGTGGTAGCGTCGCTTACATGAATTTACAAAGCGCGAATAATGCGAATGCGATGCCTGAAAAGCCCAGTCGAAGTGCCGCACAGACCATTAACAACGTACCAGCAGGCAACAATAAGGAACGCTTGAATAACGTCACCCCGAGCAGAAGTAGGATACCCAGAAATAGGATGAAGATAGCCGTTCCCCTGGCCAGTGGAGGAACCGGCGGTTATATGCCACCGATTACGTGGGAACAGTTGATGCAAGACGATAACTTCCTTGGACGATTTTTTCTCTACTTTAATGCTACGGAAAGAAGAATCTTGGCTCAGGTGCGTGAAATTCTCTATATTTCAATTATATGCAGTTAAAACTTGCCGCCATGCAGCAATTAAAAAATACAAAAAATATCTTTTAGCCCAATTTTCATATTCATAGTTCATCATAATCAATTTCAATACAATATTGATATTTAACTTTTATATTCTATATTTTACTTTTAAATCTCTCTATAGAATATTCGCGATACATTGTTATCGTCATATTAGCTTTTTCATCTTCAAATTAAATGTGCATATATATAAATGTGTGTGTGTGTGTGTGTGTGTGTGTGTGTGTGTGTGTGTGTGTGTGTGTGTGTATATCTATGGATCACATGATATTATCATGACGTTATATGCATAGGTTTGCACGAGATGGAGAGACGTTTTGTATGCGAGACCGCGTCTTTGGACAGGGCTGGTGCCGGTGGTGCGATGCCGCGAAGCTCGCGCTATGCAACCAAACGCACGTACCCGACTTTACGCTTCTTTAGTAAGAAGAGGCTTCGATTCGTTAGTTCTCTTAGGTGCGACCGACGAAGATATTCCGGAATTAACACGCGGTTTTCCATTGGCTCAACGTTACGTGCATTCTCTGTCATTGAGGTGTTGCGCGGTGACGGATCGAGGTCTCGAAACTCTCTTGGATCATTTGCAGGTAAATTCTATGTCCTTATTTTTTGTATTTTATCGTATTCTACTGTAACGCTTATCTATCCTAGCTATACATATATATGTATAGCTTGTAAAAGAGATCCTACAATTTTTCGTAATTCGAATAATCTCAAAATCGAAAAGTTACAGTATTCGATTGACATTATCCAAAGCATATATATATATATATATATACACACATTCTCGATTAGCTTTTATTTGAAAACAAAGATCGTTATTTAAATCGTTACTTAAATCCGCTTGCGCGAAAGTGTCACTCAACCAAGATTCAATTTGCGATATAAGATAGTTCCATAACTAAAGAGATGAGTTCTCATTAAAAGGATTGTGAGATACGCAGAGATACGTTTGTTAAGTATAGACGCGCACGATACGTGATCGAATCGATTTAATTAATTAATTTGATTTGCCATTATTTTTAGGCTTTGTATGAGCTTGAATTGGCCGGCTGCAATGAGATAACAGAGGCTGGCCTATGGGCATGCCTTACTCCCAGAATAGTATCGTTGTCTTTGTCGGATTGCATCAATGTCGCCGACGAGGCTGTCGGCGCCGTGGCTCAGCTGTTGCCGAGCCTATATGAGTTTTCTCTGCAAGCTTATCATGTTACTGACGCTGCGCTCGGTTACTTCAGTGCAAAGCAAAGCAGTGCACTTAGCATCTTGAAACTGCAATCCTGTTGGGAGCTCACAAATCACGGTGTAGTAAATATTGGTGAGAGTCATTTTATTTGAACATGTTTTGCTTGGAAATCATTATCTTTAATGAATTTATTTCTCATCTCAAGTTTTTTCTTATAACATTCAAATGTAACAATATTATATATTAATTTGAGATGTTTTAGGAAGTTTAAGATAAAAAGACAATTTATTCTTCGATGGACAATTTTATCTTTAAAAATATGAAGACAAATTTACATTTGTTGAGATATACGATAAAACTTTGCTTTTAAAAAATTAAAAATTAAAAATCTTTATTCCTTCAAAATCAAATGATGAAGGCAAATCATGAAATTATTTTTAAAAAATATGAGCTTTTTGTCAAGTTTAAATTCTAATTGAACTTTTTGTTAATGACAAAGTTAATTAGATATAGAGCAATATAATGGTCCGAAATTAAAGCAGATGCATATGTACTTAAATTTAGAATTAAGGGGAACGTAGCTTTATTTAGCTGTTACCGATAGCTCAAACTTAAGTTATAGTGACTCTGCTAGTAAATAAGTATATGTATTTTGTACATAACAAATGTATATCTTATTTGAATGGAATATTGCAAAAGAGAATTATTTACGTCACTAATAAAATTTTATAATTCAAGTATTTTTTGAAACGTAAAATTAATTGATGTTTATTATTAATTAAATTTAATTAATTAATTAAATTTATTAAAATAATTAAAATAAAAATATGGTAAAAAGAAGAATAAATATAAAATTAATTTAAAAAGTCCACTTTAAAAAGTCAGTTGTAAATATCACCATAAATATAATAAGCAAATTTTCATACTTTATAAATTTTTACACTTTTTTAAGTATAATTTCTATTCTAAAAATCAAAGAAACGTATTAGAATTCATATTCAAACGATTTTCTTTGTAACTTTTTACCATTTTAAAATATGTCGTATATGCGTATATATATATATTTTTATATGTATATATGTTATATGTACATATATATATATTTTTATATGTAATATGATGTATATTAAATTAATATAATATATTTGTCTTTGTTTTAGTACATTCCTTACCTAATCTGACTGTACTGTCACTTTCTGGATGCAGTAAAGTAACAGATGACGGCGTTGAATTAATCGCTGAAAACTTGCCAAGACTTCGTTCCTTAGATCTCAGCTGGTGCTCAAGGATTACAGATGCAGCCTTAGAATATATCGCCTGTGATTTGAATAACTTAGAAGAACTCACATTAGATAGGTAAGGCAAAATTATTATATAATATAAAATATAAATGAATTTTCAATTATTTTCAACCAAGACCATCTATCATGGTAATACATATATACGCGCCTTGTTTATTATTTCATGTTTCTAATATAATTGTCTAATATAGTTGTGTTTTGAATATTGTATTTGATAATAACTCATTCATTTGTATCTCTTTTGCATCATATATATTTTGCATATTACTATACAGGTGTGTACACATTACTGATATCGGCGTCGGTTACATCTCCACGATGGTTTCATTGAATGCTTTGTTTCTAAGATGGTGTTCGCAACTTAGAGATTTCGGACTTCAACATTTATGTGTCATGAGATCTCTACAAGTGTTATCTGTGGCAGGTAAGATCGCATTAATCAACTTAATTAATTAATAAATAATTTTAAGGGGATCCTAAAATCTCTGTTTTATCAATTAAAATTAATAATATTGGGCTGTTCGGAAAGTTCGTGCCGATGTTGAAGGAAAATTGAAACGCAGAAGATTTAAATTTTGTTATACATTTATTAAATTATATAGGTTAGTCGGCACGAACTTTCCGGACAATCCAATGATAAAAAGGATTCTTGATATTAATAAATACAATAAAATAATATAATAAAATAAAAAAAATAAAATATAAAATATAAAATAAAAAAATAAATACAGTAAAAGAGCATATTAGAGTCAATTACAAAATTATGTTATATATTAAAAAACCGAAATATTACACAATAGTATACAATATTCTGATTAATTATAATTAAGATTAATTATGATGTAACATGTTTCAGCCTTTAAATTAGACCCTCTTCAGATATTTGATAAACGTAAAGATATTATCATAATCGAACAGTGTTAATAGAAAAGAAATACATTATAAACGCATGAGAACAGTTGAACGTTGCATAGAGGAACAGAAATTGCTCGCCAAAAAGTTGAAAGGCTAATTGAAAAGAATTTCATGATGTTAATAAAATTATAAATTTCATCAATTATTATCAAATAAAAAACAAGCAAATATACATCATATCGATAGAGAAGATAACCTCACCAATATGTCAAATATATTAATATAATTCGATGATATGATACTCTTCAACATTCTATTAGTCAATGTGATAATAAATAATATATAGCCGTAGTCAGAAAGTAAAATCCACAGAGTCATAAATTAAATTCTAAATGTAAAATTGAATTCTTCAATAAATAAACGTTAAATTAAATATGAAGATATAAAATCAGTTCAGGAATAAAATTAAAATTATATGCTCTGTTATTGTATTTATTTTTTACCAATTAAATAGGACTTACACAGACGATTTACGTGTCATTGGGGACTTTCTAACAAGCGATACCGTGTAACATAATAATCATTTCATTTTTATTTAACATTGGCAAACAAGGATGTAATGATTGACTATGTTACATTATCATTATGTCTCTTGTTGGAAAGCTCCCATTGATATAGTAGTCATCATTGTGTACTACTGTATCAATATCTCACGCACACGTATATATAAATTGCACATATAATGATAATGTTTTAATTGGACCTCTAAGTTTAATTCTAAAAACTCTACGTTTCGTGCAAACTACTAGTCTGTGAACAATATGAACATTGGACTACTATTTCATAAGTATAGATTGCACAGTTTTTATATCAAGCAAATGTTATCAACGTGACATTATAGAGCGTCATATTGCAATAAGAATAATGGTAAAGATCTGTTTTTTTATCGTTTTCGATATAATCTCTATCTTATGCAGACCTGTATTAATGTCTTTAATCCCGAAAAAAGATTTTCGAATCTGTAATGAGAAAAAAAATATAGAAAAATTAAGCATTTGTAGACGGTAAAACGGACATGTTTAGGATCCCTTTAAGTTTTTTCTTGTGTGATGAAATATTGTAAATTTTGTTAATATATGAAATTTATTTTTTACATCCATTAGAAAAACAAAAACTTTTTTGAAAATTTCTATAAAAATTTTTTAAATATATATTCTTCAGGAAGAAAGAAGAAATCTTTCTATATATAGAAATCAATTATAATATCAATTATAATGTTAATTAAAATAATTAGAAAAGTATGTCATTTCAACACAAATATATAATAATAGGTATATTATTTTTATTAATTTATATGTTACATACGTAAAATTCTGCTATATTTCACTCGCGCAAGAAAAGTTAAGATAATTATGTAAATTTAATTGCTGTATATTTAATTTGACAAAAATATATATATTAAATTAACATTCAATTTCATAGGTTGTCCATTGCTCACAAGTAGTGGTTTATCTAGTCTGATACAGCTTCGACACTTACACGAATTAGAACTAACTAATTGTCCAGGAACGTCCCGAGAATTGTTTGACTATTTACGTGAACATTTACCACGTTGCCTAATCATCGAATAAATATTTAATAAAAATATCTGCGAATAAAATTCTTTATGATATGCAAACGTATGTATCAAACAGAAAGAATTAAACTGCGAGAAACAGATCTTAATAGAAAAAATTCGCAGAAAGCAATATTTTGAATGAAAGATGGAAGCAGTGTAACTGATAGCAGCATAAGAAGTAACTGACGTCCAGATAATGAAAGAATTACGTTTTCCTCGTAATGGTCTAAGAGAATACTAGCCCTTAATATATAATGCGTAGACATTTTTAATACATTAACGTCCCATGCACTTCCGTTCATTTCGTATTTTTTCATTCTGCCACGTAATCATGTTCTACGGACATGTAAGAATGTATCTATATCGATTAGATGAAACAGAAAGAAGACTCAAGCATGTAATGATCATGTACAAAAATGAATTCAGTATTGTACATTAGAAAAGATTGATAATGCATCAGAGATGAAAGATCAGTGATTCCTTCTTTTTGCCTCCTAGTAATATAGAAAATCCAAATAAACATATATAGCAAAAGACTCAACAGTTAGAACTGTGATAAATTTATATTGTACATAATTCTAATTGGTTCGCATATATTTAAACTACATTATCAAGAGCATTTGACGGATGCAATAGTCGCGAAGAAATCATTTGATTATGAATTTAAGATTATTTATTTAAGTAATTTCATATTGTTGCTCGATTATTGTCTCCGCCAAATACGTCTATCATGTGCATTCTTTGCGATTATAGTTGCAGTACACTTCACATGTTACTTGAAAGAAAGTATTTAGCAGATATTAATTACACAGAAGATAACATTCCAAATCGTATTACCCGATAATCTATTCATGAATACATGATTCGTGTTATTTGTTTTGATACATGAATTATAGATAGAAAAATCATGCGATTCACAATTGTAGCATTCTTCTCGCGATAACGTGATAAACATCGTCATTCTTATATTATCTTCATATATCCCTATGCAATCGGTGTTTTCTAAATTTTAAGACTTTACTAGCTGTATTCTTTGTGGTTTCCAACTAAGTATATATTAACGTAACATATAATTAGATATATTTCACGGATTTCGCAAAATAATTTTAATAATTTGTGTGTTACGTCTGTGTCGTATTACATCTTTTATTGATATATATCAAATAGATAAGCTCTATTAACTAAATAAGTGCATCGTATTAATCAATTTAAATAAGCTACATGTCCGAGCTGCGTATTAGGACAACAGCAATAGAATGCCAAAGAATGTTTTTCTTAATTTATTATTGTTGTATTTATTATTTAAGACACAAAAACATTTTTTAACGCATTATGCAATATATACATATATCAATCTGTATTTTTTAAATTTAAGACTTTTCGCTAACATTTTTTGTTTTCGATTAAATAATATTAATGCAATATATAATTGAGCTAGATATTTGCTGGAGAAAAGTCTGAAATTTAAAAAACATTGATTTTATAATTTATTTACAATGATTTTACAATTTATTTTATAATTTAATATTATTATATTGCATTATAAAAAATTTATCTTTAAAATAAATTGTTAAAATGCTGTTTTATGTGTAATGATTATGGATTATAATCATTGCAGCAATAGCTTTCTGGAATATATTCTGTTAAATTAAGTTACAATCTCTTAACACAAAATCTAATAATGACATGCAAAGATCATTTTTATGCATTGTCACATGTTTGGCACATAATACCTTTGTATATATTGTACAAACTATACCTATAATTCTGTTATCAATCAAAACATAAATATATCTATACAGGCAAAGCTATATTGAAAAACTGAATCACATTGTGAAATACTGCTCACAGATGCAATGTTTAATGATGACACAATACAATGGAATGTGCTGTGAAATAAAAATTTATTGACCAAAATTGTTTTTACTTTAATCATACATTCTAATTACTTAGGATAATCATAATCATAATAAATTATGCATTTTGCCACCAGGTAAGTAAACCCAAACCAGGTTCGTCAATCGATGCCTATAAAATATTGTTTTATTAACACATTCTATTAACACATTAAGATTAAAAGTGACATACATCACAATAAAACATTAAAAATTTGTAAACATACATGTAAAATGTATGGTGCAGCGTTATTGGCTTCTGCCTTTTCACTTATATCTTGAGATGCATTAAGTACTGATGGTAAAGGTGCTTCCGTAAAAATTTCTTTTACTATCCTAAATCGTATAACTTCTCCTAAAATTTAATGTTTCAACTTTAATATTATATTTATATTTTCTATTTATATTAAATTATGTTAATTATATATTTAATATATTTTCTTAGATTAATATATAATGATCTTGCATGCACATATAAGACCTGCATCCATAAATAGATCGTGTGTTTGTCCATCTTCAGTCTTGTATATCCAAACCCATGCTTGTTCCATTTGATCAAAACGTGACGGATGCTGTAACTTATGAGGTGGTATAACTATATCTTCAAAAAATCCTAATGTAACTGTAACAAAATAAAATATTGATATCAAATGTATATTGACCTATTTGATGAAATGATTTATTACTTTATGTCAGGACAGTTGATTTGTACAATTGGTCTCAGATTTGATTTTCTTATTCTATATGTACACACATCTTGCATGCACATACACATATATACACACACATATATACACAGGGTATCTCAGAATGATCACCATATATTTAGAACTATTGCAACTTTTGCAATAGTTAACAAGATATTAATTATTAAAAATTGCCAAATATTGGTTCTCATTAATTTTTTACTCAAGTACCATCAACTTTACAAAAAAATAAGTGACAAAAATTGTTTATTTTCTTCTCATAGAATTGCGAGAACTTTTTTTAAGAATTTGTCAGTACCGTGCATTTTCTTATATTGGTAAAAGAATTGCCAATAAGAAAATTTGCAGTATTAAAAAATCGATAAAAAATTCTAAAAAAATTCTTAGTTCTAGAAAAGAAAATAAACAATTTGTATCATTTGCTATTTTTCTGTAAATTTGAATAAAAAATTAACGAAAACCAATATTCGATGATTTTTTAGTAATTAATATCATATATTCATATTTATATTATTAACGTCTCAGATGATCTCAGATCAATTGCAATTAATGTCCGAACATTTCGGTGCAGTCACATTTGAGATAATTAAATTTAAAAATTAAAAATATTTTATATTCATAACATTTAACTTTGATCAATTATTAATTTCTCTATCATACTAATTAATATAATGTAAAAATCCATATTTTAAATATAAAGAATTAATAACATAGATAATAAAAAATTAAATTATATGACAACAAAATATAGTAAAGAGCGCCTTAGGAATGGTCAAAGTTGGAAGTTTCATTATTAAATTATATGAATAGACTGTTACCATGTACTCCCTCAGGACTACAACTACGAATTTTTCCTATTAATATTTCTTCCATCCATGGACGAAATACAATAAATCTAAATGTCACTTTTGTATGGGAAGCTCCGTCTCCTGGAAAAATATACGACTCTTCGATCTTCGTAACATCATGTAATGTGATGCAAAGGCCTACATCTTTATACACCTATAATAAAAATATATAACGTATAACAGAGAAAGCCATTATTTTGATCAAAGTTCGATGTTTCGAATCAATACAATTAAATAAATTTATTTCAGATTGCGCGCCAATAACTTTCTGGTAGGGGAACAACTAAAATATATAAAATAATTCTTCAATAATAGTAAATTTATCTTAATTAATAAAAATAACTTACTTTATTAGCGAGCTTTCTATTTAATTCATCAGCAATGACATTGTTTAATTTAGATTTAAAGCTACTTGGTGGTATCCTAACAGTATCTTTTAATTCTGCCAAAACAAACATTTTTGTCTTAACCTTATACTATCAACAAATATTATGCAATAATTTCATATCAGCAAAGAGAAATCTGAGGGTGAAATCACACTGCAGAAAACGACTGCTATTCGAAATAATGTAGAATAACGCTAATCGCTTCTATGATGCATTCTCTATTCCGCAGTCATTTCCGCACCGTGTGATTTTACCCTGAGAAAAGCCATGCCGACCTTTTTCCCATTATCATAGAAATTATCTAAAGTCACTAGATTTATAATAAAAAATACCGCAAACTAAAGTCCTAGGATGCGGTCGAATTGCCGTTACTTCGAACTTTTTGATTGGTCAATTAGTAAAATTCTTTCTTCGGATTGGCTAATAAAATGCTTTGAAACATTTATAATGCACTCGACCATATCTCTAGATATCATTATCAAGGCCTAGTTTCCATCGAGAGTTTAAATCGAATCAGAATGTAAGGAACCAAGCATTCCTCTGTCGTTCGACTAGAACAAGGGAATATATTTCGACTATAGTTGATTAGTGATTCTTACATTCTGATTCAGTTTAAACCCTTGGTGGAAATTAGGCCAGAGAAGAACGATTAATGTTAAATGTTTTGATTGGTCATTGTAATGACGTGACTTAGCAACCAATCATAAACTGATTTCTATGTATTAATAATGGCTGCTTAATGAGTGATTTCATAGTGAATTTTATAGTCCGTTTTGCAAACTACAACACTATTTTTAATACTTTTTCTAGTACTTTTTAATACTTTTGCGATACTGACATAAGTCGATCGCGCTTCTCTGGAGCTCTCGATTGTGTATTTTGAAATAAAGTGAAAATTACAAAAGCAATGATTACTAGATATTGACCAATTAAATTATATGAATATTCTAATGAATTTGTTCACTTTTGTAATTTTCAACTCATTTCAAGACACACAATCAATCCCTTGATAAAGCTGTGGCTATGATTTCTGCATTATAAATAAGGAGCACATCATTTTATTCATTAAATGCTTTTAAGAATGAAATTTCAAAATTTGATTCTGTAATAGATTCCGCAAATTCGTAAAATATAAGCCAAAACAAGTTTCATGGCAGCTCAAAATATTTCTTTTACGAGACAATTATGGCTACGTTCCAAAACTTCCTTTCTGAGAAAAATTTTACTCGAAATATATATAACATAGTACATACACATATACTATAGCATATAAAGTAAAATCTTCCTCGAAGAGAAAGTTTTGGAACGTAGTCTATATATGGTAGTTGATAGAGTGCAGATATGTAGCTGCACTATAAATAAGGTGTAAATGAGTTAGCTTGTGACTCCTGTCGACCCTTAAGTGATTCCATAGTCTATGATCTACGGGGTTCACTCGACTTATTACACGGCAACGGCAGCCATTTCGACGCTTCTCGACGCTTTTCCACGCTCACGAATTCGTCCAGGCGAGGATCAAGCTCGTTTGCGTCCGTCGCGTTCACAAATTGTTATCGTAGTTTATAATCAGCGTTCTTCTTCATGATATACTCCACTTCTGTATAGCAATTCGGTGAGTCGAGTATTCTGGCGTATCACATGCCGATATCTTATTCTATATCATATATTTCGCTCTCCTTCCATTTCTCAATGCCGCGCCACAATGATAAATTGGATAACGTAAACGTACCATCCTATTTATCATACGTATCTCGAAATTCATTTTCTTCCTCGAAAGATTTTTTGTCGCATCATGTGGTCAACAGATGAATGATCTACAGCATGCTGTGCATTATTATTTGTACGGTTTGCTCTTCTGCAGATGCTTATATGGCGTGTCAGCAGGATAGGATCGATGGTATTACTATGAGATACTTGAAGCCGGAAAATGTTTTAGACGCTTCATTTGCTTATTGTTAACATTAATAACATTCGTTTGTCATCTAAGCAGAAAATAGTGAGGTAGTACGCGCTAGATACTAGATTATACAGTAATTCTTCGAATACTTGTTAGCTATTCTAATTCTGATTATGAAGTGGACGAAAAAAAATGGAGGGTTTAGAAGCCATGTGAAAACTCGAGAGAATTCTAATCGATTTCGAAGAGAAAGATTTCGCAAACCTTGTTGAAAAAGAAATTTAAAAAATTATGAAATCGGAAGAAAAAATTTAATTGGAAAAAAATTTTTCCATTTTCTTCCGATTTCATAATTTTTCAAATTTCTCGATTCTTAATATTAATAATGATTCTTAATATTAATAATAAAGAATACAATAATACAATGATTTTAATTAAAAATGCTGAGATTTATAAATTTTATTTTTAAAAAAGTAGAAAATATATGGAACAAAAAAACAAATATTCATACTAAAAAAGTTATTTCTGTCTTTTTCAAGCATATATACATATCATCTACAGATTCTGTTACACCAACTTCTTACTGTTTTAATGTTTAAATTTCTGTTTTCTATAATATATATCTATAATATATATTCTATAAATATATATAAAAAATTTATTATTACAATGTTTGCATTTTTGAATTATCTTTAGGTAACTATAATCATAATACATCTTAAAGGTTATGTTTATTATATTTAAAATATTTGTTTAATGTAATACAAGTATTAGTTGAGATAAATTCAATTTATAATTATATTGTAAAATTGTTTAGGTACAGTGAGGGGGACCTTGATGTATGTTGCAGGGCTTTAGACGATCCAGTGAGTGTGTTAGGTGTCAAGGATAGATTTGGCCTCCTTGGTGGATTTTGCACATTGATATGGTGCAGTTAACTACTTTTCTGCTTCTACATTTCATTGTTCTTCCCTGATGAGTGGTTTGCTGCTCGGTCATCTTTGTTATCAATCAAATCTTTCGTCGTACGTTTTAGCTGAGAAAGAGAGAAAGAAAGAAGGAGAGACAGTGTAAAGAAGAAAGAAGTTTCTAAAGTCCGAAAGGTAATGTTAAATTACATAATAAATTTAGTTCATAATTTTGGAGGAAAGTATTGTGATTCTACTACATAGGCAGGTTAATTATTTATCTCCACGAGTCTCTGTGAACATCTATTTACATATGTATATCTCTATATATATTCTATATAATATGATTTTACTTTATTTATATACCGAGAATCTTATATACGGGTAAGTAATTTATGATCACAAATTTTTACAAAAATAATAAAGAAGTTTAAAAAATGAAATTTAATAAACAAAATGGATGACATTAATTTACATTTACATTTATACAATATATTTATATATATATA
>NW_017259397.1:38214-38938 GCF_001594045.1 Atta colombica
CTGCCATTGCGATAATAATTGACTGTGCTTTTTTTAAAGAGAAAAACAAAAGAAAAAAAATTTTATTGCAACATCAAAAATATCAGGAATATTGATATTTTCGAATTATAATATTGAACGTGTAAATTCGATGAAATTTTAAATTAATGTAAAAAGTTATATATTTATATATTTTTTTTAAGTATATATGTATATATATATTTTTTTTATCAATTTTCTGGTAAGAAAAAAGATTATGGTTTTATTAAAAGCCTATTATTAAAATTTTTTCAATCTAAAAACATCTAAATCTTGAAGTTTAAGTCGAGAGCAAAAATTAAATGTTACAACTATCAGGCGAAATATTCACTGCACTTAATTCTTCCTTAATTTTTCCCATGCTACATGCAATTTTTACTATATTGTCTATAAAAGATGACGATTATTTGTTTTTGTTTATATTTTACTACACTATGATGCGTTAGAGTGTTACAGTAATCATTAAACCATTTTCCATAACGATCTTTTCGTATTGCATTGATAAAGACGTTTAGTTAACTAATAAATACACAAATCTGCAAATTAAACGTGAGAAATACTATAAATACAAATTTCGAAGAGTTAGAAGATAATTAATATCTGTTCGCAATTTAATGAAATAATCCGAATAATAAGTTTATATATATGTGTGTGTGTGTGTGTGTGTGTATGTATGTATGTATGTATGTATATATATATATATATA
>NW_017259397.1:39038-41538 GCF_001594045.1 Atta colombica
TAACTTTTCTACACGTTTACCTCTATGACTTTACGATAATACGCGTTCACCCAATAAAATTATTATTATAAAAAATAAACTGAAAAATTATCGGATAATTTCTGTTAACATTACTGTTATCTTCAAAAGAATATATACGAAAAAATAAATGTTGACTTATAACAAGAACAGTTTTCTCTGTTCCATCGAACCGAGATCTTCCACTTGGACAATATTTGATGTCTAACAATTATCGCAAATACACCTTTGTTTTAATATATCTTAATGTAGATCAATTGCCGATACATACATAATACGCAGGAAGAAAACAACGGATGACTGAAGTACGTTGGTGCAGCCATGATTTATCGACTTGCTTCCATCGTTGCGAGCACTTTGGAATCGAATTATGCATGATGCATTTCAGGTGTATGATATATATCGATTTTCTCGATTCTCGTTTCATACGCACGTCATATGCGCATACATATATAATCAAATATCTCACCAATCTGAGATTTATTTCCTTTTCCTTTTCTTTTTCTTTTTTATTTTGCAACTGTGCTAATGAAATCTTACAATATTTTTCCTTATATAAAAATAATAAATGAAAAACAATAGTTGTGGTATGATATGTTCGACGAAAGAAAATCTAAAAACACCTCTATATTAATTGGACTTAGGAGCGATTGCTGGTGAGAGATACAGAGATACGAATATACTATGTCATGGTCGTTCCAAACTATTGTATCGATACAGCTGCAGATTCGGATTGTTTGAACAAAAAGCTGGCGACTACAATTGTTACATCTAGTTGGACGATATATAATTTCAAGTTTGACTTACGTTATGAGTTTTCATGTCCGAGCTGGGAGTCGTGACAACTCGCATCTACACACAACTTTCCGTCCTCGTCCTTCCTTTACATTCTTACGTCTCCACTGCTCTAAATTTCGTGATTCGTTAAATCTGACGCATCACGAAATGTTCACTGATTTTATATGTAAAAACAGAAATTTATTTAATTGTTATGTGATTAAAATATAAAATATTAGCTGCCAACATCCTGCGTTGTGGTGTATGCTGTAAGAAATTCGTTGTGTTTAAAAACAAAAAATTCTACAATATTTCGAATAACATTGATCAATATAATTTTAAACTTGCAAATTATTGCAAATATATTTTTTTGCTTGACAGATACCAAATATAAAATAAAAAATATAAAGATCTTTTTAATTATTCTGTGCAACAATAAATAAATTCACTAATTGTACCATATTCACAAATGGTAATAAATATAACGAAGCTTGTGATAATCAAATTTTGTGCGATTTTATCATCGATATGAATTTATTTATGCCATATGTGTACATATACATATATATAAAAGTAAAACTGCTACTTCGAAAAACGTGCTATCAACGTCATTGTATCATTCTATTTCTATTTTACATCTAATGATCGATAAAGATAGAATGACAGAATAGCACTGATAGCGTGCTTCCTGAATGCAGCCTAAATATTATTTCCGAATTATATTACTGGATAACATAATTAAACTTTTCAATATTAAGAAGGGAAAAAATATTAAAATGAACAATTATTCATCATATCGATATCACTTTTATTGGTGTTGCATGAATTTTGAATGAACAATTCGAATTCTGATTGTGAACATGCTACTATTTCTATTGTCTCATTTGATTAAATTTTATCTAAAAGACATTAAATATCAAGACATATTATTGGATTGTCCGGAAAGTTCGAGCCGATTTTGAAAGAAAATTGAAACGCAGAAGATTTAAATTTTAATATACATTTATTAAATTATATAGGTTAGTCGGCACGAACTTTCCAGACAACCCAATGGATACCTTTTAGCACATGGATAAGAATTTTAATACAACATTAGTATAAATCGAATATTTATCATCATCTCGGATGGAGATAAATAAAATGCTAACAGTTTACTGGTGTATTGGTAGCAAATGCAATCAGATTCGTTGCACATCTATATAGCTATCTGTGTCTGCATTAAGCTTATGATCTATCGATGATGCTATACCAGCATATTAGTGGCAGAAACCTGGCAGGATCTGACGACAGACTAACAGCAAAAATTGAACAGGAGCTGAAAATTTTATTCAGTTTCTGCTGTCAATTTGCTGACAAAGGCTTTGTCCTCTTTCTGTAATATTTGACAATGTTGACAGCAATTTACCAACATCGTCAAATATTAAAGACTTTGTAAAATTTATTGCCTTTTTACCATCACAAATTTATAGCATACTTTGTTAAAAAAAATCTCCAAGTCTCTGCAGACTTGGCTATCTGAGATATTGCATCAATATTGCTGTAATTTTATATACATATGTATATTCTAGCTTTACTATGCTTCTTGCTATTTTCTTGTCTCATATTATTTCTTGTCTTACATTATTTAATTAAAACTTAAAGAATATGTTATTAAGTAGTATGACGAGATATTATATGATTAAATCGTATGATACATTCATCTTCG
>NW_017259397.1:46500-52606 GCF_001594045.1 Atta colombica
CTGAAACGAAAGAATCTGAAATTAATAATATATATCAATTACACTGAAAGAAAAGACTGGCTGCTGCAGCAATTTAAATAGTAAAATGCTATGCCATATTCAGCTAATCTTTCAGTGTACATATTAGACTTGCCGATCATTTCTCTTGATTAATTTCAACCTAATTTATCAAAATAATATAAGAAAAAATATACAAATAGACAATCTTAGACAACAATTTAATTGAAGTAGCTCATGATCATCATTCGAGAATTCATTGTTTAGGCTGCGTTCAGAAACATTACATAGGTATCCCCATGTGTCATTTTATCCTTTTATCCTACATTGTAAAGCAATAAGGACAAAACGATATATGAAGACAATTGGGTAACGTTTTCGAATGTAACCTTATTAGGATAATTTTGTTCAAGATAGAAAAGAAACGTGAAATTAAAAATTTTAGATTTTTTATTGAAAACATCTCTTGGAAAAAATAAAGCAACAATCAAAAGAAAAGTCTAAAGAAATCCTGGTCAATCCTGATTCATTGAAACAAGGCAAACATGAAACAAATAAAATTAAAAGCTAATCGAAAGATAAAAGAAATAATGAAAATCATATTAAAAAAATAATGATCTCTATAATGTGATAAGTATATGTGTATAATATAATATAAAAATAAATTGATCAACGAATAGTTTCCATGTAAAATAAAAATTATGAAAATAAATGATATTCAAAAAAAATGTAATACATGTATATATAAATAACAATCTGATATAAAATTTATTAACACTAAATTCTATACAAAGAAGAAATATACAGGATTACAATATCATACGAAAATAAATAAAGACATAAAAAGAAATATACTTTACTTCTTTTTTATATAAGCATGCATATAACAAAATATTTGCCAAACATCCTCAACAATCTATTCGCCAACAACGAACAACTTGGTTATTGCGACATACATAGATTCATCGAAGATGTCTCTTCTCTCCGCCGCTTAATTTCGTTGCCTCTCGATTCGGTTGCAGATAGAAGAGTTGAACAACCTTCGAAAATGAGCGTCATAATCAGGCTACAAAATCTGGCATGGTCCGCCAATGCATTGGATATACGCCAATTTTTCAGAGGTCTAAGTATCCCGGAGGGAGGAGTCCATATTGTTGGCGGCGAGTTGGGAGATGCGTTTATCGCATTCAGGTAACTACTACTACATGAATTCTCTCTAAAAAAAGAAATGTGTATAATGAATGCATAAACTTAACGTATAATGAATGCGCAAACTTAATTGATATACCTTGTTTATTTTATTGTTTATGTGATTATTAAACTGCTTTTCATGACGTATACATAAAATGATATACATAAATGTACAATCGTAAATCTCTCGAATATCGTATATACGTTACATTGTATCATTTATACTTGTATCTAAAACTTAATTTACAACGATGATGTTAGCAATTTATTAAAATTAATTGTTCGAAATTTAATAAAAAAGTTTTGTATACTTGTAGAACCTTTAAGTTTTTCCATGAAGTCTGATTGTATTTTATTAGGTGTACAAATAAGTTCTCATCGTTTTCTAATAAATGTCGTTACCAGTTCTGCGTGCATGTATTTTAATATGATACATGAACATCTAAATATTAGGTACCTAAATAAGTTGTAAGATTTAGTATATGACATTGCAGTGTAAACAACAAATTTTCTCATTGCATTGAAAACAAATTTTGTGCTAACAATAGCATTTACGGCAAGTTTTGCTGCATTATTTTATTTTAAAGAAAACTGCTGCTGAAAATCACAATAAGCTTCTATAATACTTACTTTTCGCAAATTTAAATGTGAATAAAAATTTTGAAAAAACATAGTTACTTACATCAGTTAAAAATTTAAAAGTTTATAATTTTTATGAGTGAATGAAAAAAAATTTCTTTAGGCTACAATATTGAAGGTATGTTTCAGAAAAAAATAGTATAATCATATTAACTTCAAAAAGTATGGAATTATTTGAAGTATTTGGAAATAAAGATTTTTTTATAAAAATATCTAGTTTTTTCGCGAAAAAAAATAAAATTATTTTTATAATTGAAATGTAAGTATAAAAATATATGACATACAACCTGTACAATAATGTATACCATACTTTTCGTTACCAATTTACTGATTGCCGCACAAGACAATATATAGTTTTCCTAATATCATTTGATCAATGATAAAATGATCATTTTTTGCATTTCTTTAAGTTAGCAAGTCTTTCTGGAAAAGTTATCTACAAATATTTTGCAATTACATCAGTGCAAAAAAAATACTGAAAAAATACTGAAAAATCTTAAAATTTTAAAGTTAATATCTTTACATATTTATTGAAATTAGTATCAAAAAGATGTAAAATAAAATACGAAAAAGAATCAAATTTTTTATTTGCAAATTTTAACATGGATCGCTGCAGCTACAGTACGAATTTTATTTATTTTCTTGCAACGAAACAAATAATTAGACATTGTCGTTCTTGTACACACACACACACACACACACACACACACACACACACAAAATTTCAACTCTATTACATTACCAATTTTTTTTAGGAGACTGTATTGAATTTTGCGATCCATTCATTATTTTAAAATTCACATTAAAAGAAAACGATATTCCTTAAAAGATCCTGCATTGTTAGTGGAGGGTTAAGGTGTCTGTAATTTAAAAAAAAATGAAAAATAATAAACTAGAGCATTAATTAATTTAGAAGATTTATGCAAATCAATAAAACAGATTGAGATGACAAACCTCATATATTTTGGACATATTTTGTTTTGTTATTGCAGCACCGATGAAGATGCCCGCCAGGCAATGATGCACGATGGCGGTAAGATCAAGGAGATGAAGATCAAGCTGCTACTAAGCTCACGTACCGAGATGCAAAAGGTGATTGAAGCCGCTCGACAGCAGACTTTGAGTTTGCAATGCATCATGCAAACTACGCCGGTGGCGGTACCGCCTGTAGTTTCCGGCAAACAGCCTGGTTCACCGACGGACAAGAGAGACAAAGACAACGACAGCGAGTCCAGCAAGGATCGGAAGGATAGACGCGATCGATCGAGATCGCGAGACCGTTCGCGGTCACGCGACCGTGACCGTGACCGAGATCGTCGTGATCGAGACCGCGGAAGAGATCGACGACGACGAGATCGTAGCAGATCTCGGGACCGAGAACGCGATAGACGAGACCGGCGTCGTCGCCGGGATCGATCCAGATCGCGCGATCGTACGAGATCGCGCGATCGTGATTCAAAGAGAAATTCCACAAACGACAGGCGTAAGGATACTAACGAGGATGACAACAGCGAAGTCGTATGCGTTGCTCAGTTCCACAAGGACAAGGCATCGACAGTTATATCGAAAAAACCGCTTGAAAATGGCGTATGGGAAGTTCCACCACAAACGCAGATGCAAGCTGCTCTGTTGGCGCCGAGTATCTTGGGAGCTGGCGTCGCCGCTCTGTCTCAAGACTCGGAGACTCAGCGTTCGGCCATGGCTGGCTTTGGCACACCCGTGATGGGCCAGCAGTCGATGTTGCAATCTGGACAATTCTCTATAAATGGTCTTAATGGTGTTGGTAATCTCATGCAACCGCATATGCAGACTCTCGCCGGACATACAGTGGGTATGACATCCTTATCGCAGAATCTGAACACTGGCACCAGTCTACCCAATTTGAGTGGTCTCGGAACTCGTCCCAAGGAACCTTGGAGTCAAAACGAGCAGAGTAGAATGGACCAAACCGGACGATTCTCCGGCCGATCGAATCAATTCGGTAATCAGGAATATGGTACTACTGGCAATTATCGTGGTACCAGGCCGAATAATCCATTCCTGAACAAGGTGCAAGAACTTGAAGGCCGTCGCAATCCACATGCATTTCAGGCTAGTACCTCCAACTTTGGCAACTTCGATAACGATCGACCAACATCCGGTAGAAAGTCCGGCAATTCGAGATTCTCCAATGAGAATAAGAACGGCAGCAATGGAGGCCATTGCGTGGAAGTGCGCAATATGCCATTGAGTGCAACGTACGCGGATCTACGTCACGCATTTCATGGTATCTATATTAGGAAGGATGGCATGAAGATAATCAATGATAACCACGGTAATCGCGTAGGCATTGCATATATCAAGTTTGGTAAGGCCGAAGGCAAAGAACTCGCCCTGAGCACAACAAGATACGTGCGAGGTTCCGAGGTAGAGGTACTCGATTTGGACGAGAGTATTTTCGATAAAGCAGTGAATTCTTATTCGCCCGAGAATAGGGAAGATGGTACTGATGGCGATGTTAGAAATTCTATGTGCATCCTGCTGACGGATCTGCCGTCCTTCACCAAAGAAATGGACATAGCTAAGCTGTTCCATGACTGGAAGATCAACGATCTCTTCATCACTAATAGTAAGGAGACTGGTACCACTCAGTATATGGCTTACGTGCAATTTGCACGACTCGAGGACGCCAAGTCATCTCTGAGTACGCCGCTTAAGATCGGTAGCAAACAAGTAACTGCGACTGCAATCAGTGAGGAGAAGTTCGCGCAAGCGAAACGCGAACATGAGCAAACGAGCATAAATCAAACGGATTGTGTTCTCATGCGTGGTTTGCCATTCCAGACAATCGACCGGGACATTTTCGATTTCTTCTCGGACATCGGCATAGTACCGCTTTGCATTCATATGATGCTCAATCAGCAAGGCAAACCAGCCGGTGAATGCTTTTGCGAATTTGATTCGGCCGAGAAGGCGGAACGTGCGATTACCAAGAATGGTCTACCACTTGGCAAAAATATACCCACTATTGAATTGGTGCCACGAGTTAAGATGCTCGAAACTCTTGGCATGATGGAGGCGCAACAACAGACACAGCAGCAACACTTTCCGATACAAGAGCAGCATCAGAGACCACCGCGCTTCTCCGGACCGATGGGCCATATGTTACGTTTCGGCAATACCGGCTTCGGACCTCGTTGCCCGCCTGGTAGTCTAATGGGTATGCCGCGTCACATGATGGGTCGCCATCCACCGTCCATGGATTATGTCGAGGGTTTTGGTAAACCTGGCTGCGTGCTATCACTAGAGAATGTTCCGTTCAAGGCAGACATTAACGAGATTATCGAATTCTTTGGTGATTTTGATGTAAAACGAGAGAATGTGATTCGCCGTTACAACGAAAGGGGTATGCCGACGGGAGATGCGCGCGTGGCTTTTTCGTCGCCTAGTGAGGCACAGCGAGCGCTCAAGGAACTTAAGCATTGTAAGATGCGAGAACGTACCATATATATGAAAGTAGCGTGAGATCCATCGTTTCGCCGTAGAGAAGCTGATGACAGCACATAAAAGAACATCGTCATTGTAATAATGATATCCGGCCGGATCGAATATGTTCGCACTAAGTTCTGTGTGTGGAATGAATGCAATATCTAATAAGACATCTTCTGACAATTTTATCGTAAGAGTCGGTTTTATACGAAAAGATAAGCGCCCAATAGAGATGCTTTGAGATGCCTTTTTCGTGTGAAAGACTATACTTCCTTATTAAACTGGCGCCAATCTACGTGTACATAGAATGCATAACTTTTCTTTACCCATTCATATCATGCCATACCGCCCAAATTGTTTCTATCGCAAGGCATTTAACTTACTGCATCAAGAATGGTGTTTCAAGCACGATTGTAACATTAGATCATAACATACGTCTAGGATAAAAACGTATTCACCGCTAACCCGACATGTATCATTACCCAGGAGGTACGGACGAATGTACATTATTAAATGTAAAGAACTTTATTATCTTATTTTTAATATTTCATTGCAATACCAAATAACGTTTTAGTTATGGAAACAAAAGAAGCAAAGTACAAAGTTAAGGATTCGAATAATTGCGTTTTTATTTTTACGTTTGCTGTCATGAATTAATATTAGAACCCGAATGCAATTCGAAGACGATAAAGGGGACAATCCTTATGAAAAACAAGTTTTACGTACATGTATACATTTGTAATGTACATGTATACATTTACGATAATACACATGTATTATAGTGCATACATTAAATATATATATATATATA
>NW_017259397.1:52706-71563 GCF_001594045.1 Atta colombica
TGTTACGAAAATTAATGAAAAAAATTGAAGACTTCAATAAATTTTTATTCAAATTTAATTATACTTTTATCTGAATCTAATATTAGTATTAATGGCGTCGCATTAATGGTACACAGACTAATTTTAATTAATTAATTATACTTAATTATACTTATTCTCCAATAATATTTTATTTTTGCGCCTTTCTCTTAAAAAAAACAGTACGAATTTTATTTAATTTTAGTAATATTCACAAAAATTTTAGAGGCGAAAAGAGAAAGATTTTATTTTTGCGCCTTTCTCTTAAAAAAAACAGTACGAATTTTATTTAATTTTAGTAATATTCACAAAAATTTTAGAGGTGAAAAGAGAAAGATACAAATAAAAAATTGATTTACATTTCTATTATATTTCTGATTAGATTTGATTTATTTATATGAATTATTTTTCACAATTTAAAAAGTTATTCAGAAAAAAAGTTGGAATTTATAAAAAAATTTATTTGAAAAATTCTCTATGTGATTATTATACAATTTTCAATTTTCATATTATACAATTTGCAAAAAAACAATGATAATTATTCGTCAAATATTACAATTGAAATTAATTGCTCATAAATTGCTTATTAATAGCTAAAAGCTTATTTATCCTTTGTTATCTTATTTTCTGATTTTAAAGGTATTATAACTTTTATAAAACATAATTAAACTAATCTACATTTCGTGCAGAAAAAAATCTTTTAATTTCTTGATATATGTGTATGAAATAAAATTTTCTTGTCAGTTTAACCTGATTATAAAGATTATGTAAATATTTCTTTATTGTTTAATACGCTACAACAATAAATCTAGGCTACACACGTTGATGGCAAATTTCCTATTACTGGTACCATCGTATCGACTTAAGGGACTCCATAACGAAAGCATCCTACAACAAATCGACAACTCTGCCTAAATATTGAGTCACGGGCTATTTCTGTAGCCGCACCTCACCTATAAGCCCGTGACGTCGAGCGGCAATGGCGCATTTCAAATTATTGTGGCCTTACACAAATGAGTTTCTCTGTGTATATATAGAATATAATAAGCATAAAATATTTAAATTGAATATAAATTATTTATGTCTTATTTAGGACAAAACCTCTGTTTTTTTTTATGTGAGACTATAAATTCTTTCTAGTTTTAAATATATATATTATATTTATTTTTCTGACAAATATAAGAACGTAAAACCAAGAAGTTTTTGAGCGAAAAGAATTTGCAAGATTTAAAACAATAAACACTTTTAAAAAATATATACGGTATTGTAAAAATATTTACGTGGGTTTTTTAGCCACAGTCGGAAGATAATGATGGTATATACCTAATTTACTGATTAAGTGAATTTATGCTAATAATAAAGTTTGTAGCATTCCATTATGATGGATTTGAGAAAATCTGCCGCATAACTCATCGTATTACCTAATATTTTAATAGCCCAACACCAAATAATACACAGCGCTTGCAAAGCGTTAACAAAGCGCTAGAAAAGCGCATGCGATCATTCTTAGTGTTTTGCAAGCGCTACTGTGCTACTTGGATGTACATTTAATTAGATTAAAGTTACATACAATTGTGTGTATATATTTTTATTACTTTTTATTACAATATTTTACAATATTTTACAATATTTTACAATATTTTAATTAAATATTTTGAGTATCAAATACACAAGTACCGTTTCTTTTGTCATATAAATCTACACGCATATACATTATATTTATCACGCATATTATCTTATATATTTTATAATTAAACAAATAGAAAGAGACTGTAAGTGTAAAATACAAATTTAATTTTTTGTTACTTCGTTATTAAAAAAAATTACATATATGATATGTGTATTCAATACGTGCGTTATATGCATTTGGTATATAAAAATACAATACAATCGACCTTATTTTTCCTTCGACCTTTGAAAAATCGGAGGCACCCTACTGGTTGATCTCTAATGCAAAGTAAGTGATTTGCTCGATTCTATTCAGCGATTTCTGTTATAAAGTGCATCACAAAAAGATTGTGATTAACCTGGTTCTATTTAGACAGATACAGGAAATTCGACTTCTACATATTCAAAATACATTTGACACACAAAACAGAAAAAAATATAACATTCAACATTTTTTCATCTTAAACTTTCTAAATAAAAAATCAATAATTATTCTTACTTTATGCTCGTAATTGTTAGAGGATTAAATGATATTGATATAATTAGATAATCTCTCTATTCGCTAGCTAAAAGCTCATTTGCACTCTTCAATTGATGCATGTATATTACAGTTATATAACCAATAATTACTTCCTATATGATTGAGAGTTAACCACGCGAGATCGATTCTGCAAGCAGTATCGCAGCGACGCGTTACATTGTAATGAATTACGTAATCGTGTAATCGATATTTGATGTCGCGAGGCAAATTACAACGTTGACGATGTAGCTACGTCCCTTATTCGCACATCTGCAAATCAACACGATGATGCAGCGATGCAAGGACGAGCGGAAATAGAGACTGAAGGCGAGAATGAAGAGCGGAAATATCTCGGAGAATCCATGACAAACGGACATGCGTTCTGCATCAGCCCAAAAACAATTCACGAAAAGGAATCTCCGAATATAGCCACGAATTAAGTATATGTATAATTTAGTCTCTGATGTAATTTTAAGTGCACTGTATTTTATTCTTCTTGTCAATCTGCTGTATTTTGTCATAAAGATATAATCTGCTTGATTATGTCCAATTATTTTGATCGATTAAGCATTGAGAAATTAAAAATCGCCGCGTGACAGGATTACAAACTATTACAAGTAAACGATTGACATTGAAGTCCTTTGATCTTTCATCTGATCTAAGCAGAAGAAATCTCAAATCTCAAAACAATCTTCATCGATAGGACATAATTATTAATCATCTCTTTCTTCATATCAGTTTATTTTTTCTACTTTTTCTGATTCTGATAAACGTACATTATAAGCAATTTCCTTATATGTGATATAGAACAAAAAGAATCATGTTCTTTTTCGATAATCGCTAGAAAATCGTTAGAAAATAATCTGTTCCCTTCGACAATTTACTTAGGAAATTTTATCCATTGTATTTCGTGTCAGCCTACTCAGTATATACATATCTACTATTTTAGGTATCATCGTCATGAACACGCGACGAGTATAAGTAACAAGCATTCCAAGAAGTTTCAGTTACATCTGGTAAAAGAATAAAATTTAGCCGTAATAGCTTTTGTGTGTGTTAATAAGGTAAACAGCGGTAAAGTGTAGCACAAAATGTATGAAAAAAATGTCAGACCACATTTAAAGAACACAACTTTTAAAAAATATTCTAATAATTTATGTAATATTCCAAGATTTAGCCAGTTATTTGCATGGATTTCAATTAGAAGAGGCAAAAAAAAAGGTAGCAAGAATTAATTTAATGAGCACATGCCATAGTATTTCTCTTATTGGATGGTAAGAGATATCAAGTCGATTGTCATACCAATTGTCAGATTTTTTTACACATATATATACGAAGAATACAGTCTTCGTTGAAATAATAAGGTCAATGAATTTTCTTCCATATAACTCCAGTCGACGTATGCGGAACGACGAAACGTCTAACGTATAAAGTCTAATCTAAGGCGCGTATCTTGGTACCGTCATTGGTGCAACCAACTATAGAAGCTCATGTCGATATGTCTTTCTTCTCTCGTAATAAGGATGCACTTTTTCGCATAAAATAGCAAGAAATGTAAAATTGACGGTACTGTAAAGTATAAATTAATCTTTCAATCGATAAAAATATCTTTATGAATTGTATCTATATATAACGAAAGCAAAAATGCATAAAACTTTGAGTGGTCGAGAACAACTTTGGCCCTTAGATTTACGAATTTTTAATAGTATTTTTTTATTTTATATATTTATATAAACGTACACGATAAAATGTTCTTATAAACAAATTATACATATTGTTATTCCTTTTTTCGCGTATCGGTCAATATATCTATAAAAGCTATATGTTGCTCTGTGAAATAAAAGTCCGGTATATCTATGAACAGGTAAAATAAAGCGCTCCTGAATAGTCCTGAATGTACATTTGATGTACGGTTAAATAATATTTGATAACAATATTTGATAATAAAGAGCAATGTGCATATGTGCAATGATTTGATGCAACGTATCATGCGTACAATATCTATACCAATAGATAATCTTAAAAAAACGTATATGATTCTCCCTCGTGATTTTTTCTAGTGATTCTTAGTGAATACGTTAATATTTTCTTTTCCCCTTCTCTCTCTCTCTCTCTCTCTCTCTCTCTCTCTCTCTCTCTCTCTCTTTTAATATTCTTTTATTATGTGCGTCAGTCATCTGCATTGTTCTTCACGTATATTCAGCCATATTAAATGACGAAGCGACGACTTCTTTATATCGTTCTCGATTGCCTTCTCAAGGAAATGTATTATGAATGGAAGAACACTTCTGCTTCTTTTGTTATTAAACAACATTCTTGCGAAAACAATTTTTTCAAAAATTTTGTCTGTAACGTATGTGTACATGTGATTTTTCTATTTATGTTTTTCTTTTAAATATTAAACAATTTCAGATATATAAACCGAATTATATTATCTAATTTAGAAGTGATTTAGAGGCGATACACAGGTGATCAAAGTAAGACAATGACGAAGATACATGATTGATAACGAAATTGTAAGACAATATTGTAAGACGAGATTATATTAGTAATGATACAAATATCAATATCTTACGATGCTATTTATAAACTAGATCACTTCCTCACGGCACTCGTCAAACCATCGTAGGTACAATTAAGTATCGTTATCTTTATACAACGATTATGCCTGCTGCCGATGATTAATTATGCGCTATAGTACAATACTTTTACATTGGAATTATGCATGCAATTCCGAAGTAAATTAACTAACCGAGCAAATGACAAAGATAACAATTTTCGTAGATGAACATTTAAAACTTATAAAAAATTTTAATTCTTCTTTTATTTGCTGTTCTAAATATTTAAAATAAAAAGATATAAGAACGATGAAGAGCAAACTATATTTCGAGACACATTAAATTGATTAATCTTTGTATCTTTTGAATTTAGTTAGTATAAATCAGAGCGTTTATTTGATTTGATGATCGTAAATTGATCGCAATATGCCTCACTAGGTCGTTGCAATATGATGAATTTGCTTGTATAATTCAACACGCATAAATGCGTAAACTTCAACATAACCGTTCTTACATGGGCTAAATATAAAGAGCAATAGAGCAAGCCCCTAATGCATCCTTTCGCTACTTCCACCTTCTCTTCTCCTTTCATCGTACGCACAATGAGCAACGTGATGCCCAGTAAACAAAATGTTCACGCCCACAAATGTATTATATCTACACAAATCCAATCTATGCTACCCTACACGCATTCAGGCGTACTACACAGAAACGTGCACACGCCTATTCGTGGTCCACTTGTTCTGCCTATTCGCCACTCGTCACAGCGCGAGTAAGCATACATATAAAATAACAATCATCTTAGGATTAATTAGATAACGCCGAGACATTGCCGTGTCTCTTCTCTTGATATAGGTACACATGTACTCGTATTATTGCAGACTAAAGCAAAATTTAAGATATGTTTTTAAATAATATTATAAAAACTAGAATCTATGTGTAATAAATATTATATAAGCATAAATATTATATATAGCATATCAAAATTTGTTGATACTATTAAAATGTATTGTATCTAGATCGATAGAACCGAAAAACTATTTGAAGCAAGATATAATAATTGGTAACGCGTCTCATTATTAAAAATAAAATATGAATACTATCTAAATCAATTCTATCGAAAATCAGAGACATATATATAGCTCTATAATAATCGAGTGACATGAAAATTTTGTAAATAACATAAAATTGCGCAAAAGTGAGAGAAGGTTACCTTTAATGTTCCTTTTTTAATCATTTTCGAGTCATGCAATTATATAATTATCGTTACAAGTAGAATTGTCATCCATCTTTTTTTCCCCGGATGCTGTTCTTTTTTTAGAGCATCTTAAGACGTCCAAAAGGGGAGTTCCAAAATTCCACGTCTGGAGTAATCATAAGCATTCGAGGTTTTAAGGAATCTAAATTTTTTAGATTTTTTTGACTCCTCTCCCATGTTATTTTACTATTTCTGATTTACAATAGGTTTAGTAATTCTTAAGAAACTGACCGATCAATCACAGTTGAATGCGAGGAGAATAATCGACTATATAAAATTGGTCAATCTTTTACATTAAATTAGTACCATTAATCGTAATGAATAATTAGATGTAAAAAAATTATTCGTTTATTGTTTTGATTAATTTTACTAACCTACACACATTGTGGTATATCTCCGTTACTTCAAAAACAAGTCGCGGTGTTTCGCGAGTACTCGTATTTTGCATACTCCCGTACTCTTGGACACGTAGCTCGTAGCGCGCATTCAACGTGCCTCGACGGCGACGGTGCGACGGCAACACGAAAAACGAAGGAACGAAAGCGAAGAGAAACGAGTCTCGGGGAAGTCTTTTGTACCTACTCCCGCGTGACGCAATAGACCCTCTCTCCGAACGAGGTTCCAACCGACTCCCGACTCCCGACTCCCGACGCGAACATGAGTCGCGTAGCGCTACAGTAGTGGCTGCCGCCGCTCAGAAACTGGACGGGCAGTTGTGGCCAACTGTGGTGGTACATTTCCTTCTTCCTCTCTTTTGTCTCTCTTGCAATCGCTATTAATCTGAATCTTCTCTCGAAACGCATCTTAACAGAGGTATTCCTTTTATATCCAATATTTAATTAGATTCCCATTGCATAGATCCTGTGAATAATACAGTGAAAGTACTTGAGAAAAAGAAAGAGAGAGAGAGAGAGAGAGAGAGAGAGAGAGAGAGAGAGAGAGAGAGAGAGAGTGTATGTGTGTACGTGCACGCACGTCCGACCAACTGATCCACGTGGTATCGCGACACAACATAAAGACTACTCTTACTGTGAATACATTTCTCGAGGATACACTGAACACGACGATCAAGCGAAGGACATGAGGCGGACCGTGGACCTGTTGGTCTGGACGCTGTTAGTCCCGTCGCTTTTATTCGCAACAGATCCCTTGCAGCAAGTTACTGGAGAAACGGTAGAATGTCCACAGAAATGCGTCTGCTACAACAACACAATGCAGGTGCGATGTATGTTCTTAAAGCTGATCCAAGTGCCACGGGTGCCCGCTAATGTCACCGTTCTGTAAGTCATCTATTTTCTTTATAAAATACAATAATTATTTCAATTTAACATAATCATTCGAAATTTCGATCACTGTGCATAATACATTTTATATAGAGAATTCTATATAAAAATTGAAATTTGAAATTATTCTATATGCGAAAATTCAATGCTTACACAAGAAAAATGTGTAACCATTGTTGCTTGATTATTAATCAATGTAAGTGAAATTATATGATGAATGACGAAAGGTCAAGAGAAAGCGCATTGATGTCCATATTCACTTATATGGGAAAACATTAATCGAGATGTATAATTAAATTAAGAAGATCGCAGCTAAGCGGTTTCTCACGTGTGAAAAATATGTATTCGTATGTTTCGCACAAAGAGAAGAATGATATATCGTGTTTCAACGAGACTTGCTCCAAGAATTTATCGTATTATAAACTGTAATTAAATAGTAATTAATAATAGTAATAATTGCATTGTAATCAATCTGCACAATTATCTACAAAAAATCTTAAATAAAAAAATTGTTTAATACCCCCGGAAATATGCTCTCTCAAAGCGGGAGTGAGAGAGGGAGAGAAAGAGAGAGAGAGAGAGAGAGAGAGAGAGAGAGAGAGAGAGAGAGTTAATTATATTTTAATCAATAAAAATCAGCAAATGCATGAATTTGAAATGAAATCTAATTCAGCAAACAAGCGTACAAGTTATTTAAAGCAAATTCATTTAAAGCAAATTAGACCAACAAACCCGAAGATCACCGGTTGCTAGTAACTGTGTGTATGTATGTATGTATGTATGTATGTATGTATGTATGTATGTATGTATGTATATATAAGTTACGATGCGTTAAATGGAGTTTCGGAAAAAGAGACGAATGAACAGAAACGAAAGAGAATGGAATAAGGCGAACTCGCGCGTGCGCGCAATGCAAAATCACACTTATTTGAAATCACATTTTTTTATGTTCATACGGTACTACATAAATACATATATTTTACGAATTAGGATATTTGCGTAATTTTTCCAGATAAAAGATCTCAATCAATGGAATTTGTTTCGGACTTTATTTTTGTATATACGAATATTACATTAGTGTCTTATTCTATTTAAATGTTACAAGAAATTTACAAGACATAAATTGAAAATAGTTACGACCAATCAGACAATCATATAAATTAGAAACGCGAAATATGAATGACGTATTTTGAACAATCGGCTTTTATGAATGTCTACCTGATAAACCTAAGCTTTTACGTCATTCTATGTCGTTATGTCATTCTTAATTACGTTTTAAAAAAAATAATTTTTCTTTTCCTTAAAAAAAATAGCATCAAAGCACTGATTTATAACACAAATGTGTCTTTCTAATAAACGTCTAACACTTATATACATATATCAGATTCCGCTACTTCAAGAAGTGCATATTTCAAAAAAAAAATATTTAATACTTGAAATAAGAAAACGGTAATGTGATATCGCAATATGTAAACGGCCGATTATTTTATCGTTTCACCTCGATTTATCTTGCGGTGATATATGTCATTGATACCGTGTAGGTACCCATAAACTTTGACGCGCTTATTGGAAAAAATAAGACGATAATCTACAATCTGTACGAAGAGTATATAAGTCCTTTATCATTTTTGTTGTAAGTCATTACGCAAAATCTCGGATAAAGACATATGGTAAATATTGACGAATTAGTTTGCAATTCTGTGAATCAACGATAAAGTGTAATTAATTCTATTTGTCTTAACGTGACTTCAAATGTATGTGTTACATTGAGTCATTGTAATCGTATACATATCTTTTTTTAATTTATATAATAACTTAAAAATTATTGTTATAAAATTATAATTTGCTTTATCCTAAAAAAAACTATTATTCAATAGAGATTCAACATTACTATGATAACCATGACCTTATTACGCTATTAGATGACACAGTTCACTGTGTCATCTAACCTTAGAAGACATTGTAGAAATGTAAATCTAGAAATTCTCAGTTAGGAAATGTAATTTCCTCTGTTTTTTATTCTTTATTTATATGTAATTTTTCTCTCATGCGATTTATTAAATCATTTAAAATAAATAATTTTTCAATTATATGTTCATGCATATAAGAAATATTTTTTTTTCATCATGTTATGTAAAATAATAAGTTCGGAAAAAATTACTAATCCATAATTTGTAAATAGTGATTGTCTCGGATTACATCTCGTAAAAATTAGAAAACAAATGTAGTGACAATTAACCAAGCATTTGAAATACATTATACGAATGCATCTCCGAAATATAAAGACTCTTTGATAAATTTTACGATCGCTGCTCATATGACGGTGATGTGAAATTTTATTAAAATAAAGAACAAATAAATATAATTCATAGATTCTATACATAATATTATTTCTTGTATCACATAACCCAAAGAAAAGTTTTCGCGATTAAATCCTTTTTTTCTCTGTGTCTCTATCTCTTACGCTCATAAATACGATTATATAATTTATATTATTTTGCTTACTATTTCTGTAACGATGACCTACCCAATACTTTAAAGCCTAATCTACATTGGTCGTATCGTAGCGCGAGCATCGTGCGATTTTAAAATTGACGCATCGGATTGGCTGATGCAACAAGCTTGTAACCTGCAACGCCTACAATACGATTAATGTAGAATGAGTCTAACGTATTTAACACGCGTTTATCATAGATTCATAAGAATTTCAGATTCAGAAAGATTTTATTTAGCTCAAAAGAAACAAAAGATTTTCTTTCACACATTTGTTGAAAAATTGTAGCTGAATAAGAGTTTGAGCTCTCAATCTTAGTGCCAATGAAGCAGCATGGATAATAATAACTTGTGCGAAAAAGTTGATAAACAGGCATCATATGACGATTGCATAAAGTTAAGAGAAAATAATAAAATATAAGTCCAGATCTACAATGAGTCGGTATAGTCGATAATCCTAAGTCTTATGGGTGAATCAGTCAAGTTGGCTGACAGCCAACTTGTACGATTATTAATTTTCTTAAAACGGCCACATTCAACTTTTTTTCTTCTGATTGGTCGAGCCAAACGACTCACAATACAACTAATGACTCATTATGGATGCGAAAAATTGTAGTCGCACCTATTTAGATTAAGATTTAGAAATACCGATTCACTGTAAATCTGGTGTAACATTATTTATGCAAAGTTTCGCATAAATAATGTCGTTTCTAAATAATTAATAAACAAGAAGAGCATATGTTTCTATAACAATGAGTCATGTACATGCATATAAATACTTTTTGGCAATTTAAAATAAATCAAATTTGAATGTTTTATTTTTATTCAATATTATTTATTTATCTAATAGATGTGTTATTCGATTATTTGAAATTTATTTCTGATTGCGCGATATACTTTTGTATTATAATCATTATATGCGTTTGATTAAATTCCCATATGAATTAAATTTAAAATCTCGATACATTTAACATGTAATTCCTGTTTATTCTTTAAAATTTAAATTATAAAATATTAAAAAAATATATGTAAGTAGTTATACAGTGCTGCATATATTGATCGATAATCAATGAAATATCCAATAGAACGTTGACTGAAATATTGAATATTTTTAAGTATTCGTTTAAGGTCTCGTTGAATAAATATATGTGTATATATTATACTTATGGCGCGATATCAGTATTCGTTGAGATATTCGTTTCTTGTGCTACGCACAATTATAATCTTTGATTATATAAAATAACGTGCGCAAAAAATTACGCTGTGTAAAGTAAGAAATTATATATACTCGCTCGATTAAACTACTTGCGGATATGGATGTCTACGCATTAACACATAAATATGAGTTAAGTATCAGTAATTCTCGATATTTTGATAACACATAGAAACAAATTTCTTTTCTTCTTCAATGTTAACAATATTTAATGCATCAAAATTATCTCTCCTCCTTTCTTTCTCTCTCTCTCTCTCTCTCTAATTGTATCTCTTTGCATCTGTTGTAGAAAGTTAAAATTTATTCATTCATTTTTGTTTTACTATATACTTACACGTATATAAAATTATAATATCAACGTTTATTAAAACATTATACTGCGCATTGTCTTTTGGATTATAGATACAAAACAAGGCATATCAATTCGAGAAAGTGAATTCGCATTCCGCAAGGGGACAGATTACGTCATCGTTATAATTGTAGACATAGTCGTGCATCTCTCAGTGAATCAAATGGCGAAGCTGTAGTTTCGATGAAATCTGTGATGAATATGGTTCAAAAGAGACGGATCGTCTTCCTGGAATCATTCTCATGATGTTCGCTTCATATACTGCTATTATCGTTAATTCACTTGCGATCTATGTTATTAATATGAACCCTCGCGATGTTAAACGAATAAATCATAAATATTTATATGCATCGATGCACTTATATGTATATGCAATATATATTTCTCGAAACTCGCTTCACATTTCATAACTGATATAGTCAATATTAACGCAATGTTTTATTAAGGTCTCGTTTAAAGTATCATTTAACTACCGTGAAATGTGAAATGATCTGCAGAGTAATTCAACGTCAGAGTAAAGGAATTGAAGCTGATTACTGGAATCGCTTTCTTTCATACGAAATGGCACTATAATTTTTTATTTCATTATAATTGCCATGCGCGCGCGCGCGTGTGTGCGTGTAACTATATAATGTACTACTAATAATGTACTAGTATCTAGATAATCTCTTATCAAAATAAGATCTTCATCTTAAATAATTTGAAAAAAGATATCACATTTTATCTAAGATACAGATAATATACATATGTCTAGTAAAAATAAGATAACGCCATTTAAATTATCTAAATATTTCATCTAAATACCAACAAACAATGTATAGGACGTATATATAAAACGTAATGTAAACGTTTATATTAACAACCATTATTCGATATTATACATCGATGCCTGAGCTGTAGAAGATGCTCGATCGAAAAAAACATCGAAGAAAGAGCTATGTCAAAAAATGAATGAAACGATCTATTTTATGAGGCGTGAAGACCGGTCGTCTACGTCGAAACGCAAAGTATGGTTTATATCGAAAAAGTGAGAAGAATGGTTTATAATTTATATACATATAACGGTATATAATTTGTATATCGTTAATGAGACATATTTTAATTCAATAATCGTTTTTAATAAGCAAATTGGAATGTGCAAGAATGTAATCGATTTCACTAATCGATATTTATTTAATAGATATCAGTCCATCTATCGATGAAATAATAATGATTGTTATTTACTTCATCTTATATTTCAAGAAGTGCTTACGAATATTTTTCTCTCATTCTTAATGAGTAGGCGCGGAGAAATAGATTTATAATTTCGATATTCTCGCCCACATACGAAATTCCACATATTTATGTCGTATTTAGCGTAGAGAAAGCAATCGAAACACGATTATTATCTAATCTACAATCTGAGATTATATGAAATCAATAAAATGACCATATTATCCAATTTACTTCTTATCGCAAATATAAATCTCTGATCCTTTGTAATATACTTTTAATTCACATTGTCGCAAAACGTTAATAATTAATTACGTTCGTATTTAATTATCAGTAATTGTGAGATATGTAATTTTAATATATATAATTCCTCCTTCTTCTCGAGAAAGATAATCTCACATTCATCCCGAAATTCGAAATCCTTTCAGAGATCTCCGATTTAACAGCATTGCGGAAGTGCGCGGGGGTTCATTTCACGGACACAACCAATTGCATACCTTGCTACTGAACGACAATCACATTCGACGGCTGCCGGCAGGCGCGTTCGAGGGCGCACCAAATCTACGGATTCTTTACTTATACAAAAATCGCATCGAGCACATCGCGCCGGGCGCGTTCGCGGGGTTGCCACGGCTCGAACAGTTGTACCTGCACCACAACCATCTGCGGGAGATCCGACCGGGCACGTTTAACAATCTGCCGGTGCTGGAGCGTCTATTTCTGCACAGCAACAAGCTTCATCGGTTGCCGGCGAATGCGTTCGTCAACGTTGGTCCGATGACGCGGCTGCGTCTTGACAGCAACGCGCTCATCTGCGATTGTAATCTGGTCTGGCTGGTGGAACGCCTTCAGGACAAGCCTACGGAGATGGCGGCAATTTGCCAATCTCCACATGAGATGAAGGGTCGCTCTCTAACTACAATGTTGCCCGAGGACTTTCATTGCAGTTGAGTAAAAGCACCCGGAGAGTACGATTTATACATATATAATATATCATACAAGGGGAATAGATTGAATTACGGACATAAAATTATTTATTATAATTAATGAAATAAAAGAAAAGTTTTCGATTATATTTTACAAGAATCTATCGGATCTATCTATTGTATTGTTTTATTTTTATATTAGGTATCTAATATAAATATTTTGCAAGAATTTTTATTTTATTGTGTACCTTCTCGCTTCTCATGTCACAATCTAAAAGAATAAGTTAAGATAGTAATAAGTGAAAGAATAGAACTCTTAAGCTTATAGTAAAATTTTTTAAATCCTTAATTTAAAAAAAATGAGTAAATATTTCCTACTTATTCCCTAGTTATTTCTCTTTTAGTCGAGTTTTGAATACTTTGCTAGGAAACAGTTTATTCTTTCATTATTTTTTTCGTTACTCATTATTATCAATTACACATTGCTCACACATTTATGACATTATCACTGATATAATTTAATGCCGATTACATCATTGTGATCATTGACACGTCGGTCACTGCTGCATCTCTTGTGACGATGACTTTTACTAGGATGATCTGTGTATCTCTATCGCGTGATCCTTCATTATATCGAAACTTTCAATCAACTGATTGTTGTTCATTAATTCAAAAACTTTAAACTTTCAAATCGATGATAATGGAGTGGTAGCAATTCTTAAACTTATACTTATATACTTACTTACAATTAATAATATTAATATGACTATCAATTCATAGAGAATATATTTACACATATGTAGACTTTTATATAATAAATAAAATCATATGATCCTCTCCGTGTTACTCGTGTTACGAGCTCGCAATGAAAAATTTGGATAGAAAGTTCAATAGATAAAATAAATGACGCGATATATTGTACATATATATCGTAAAATTAGAGAAGATGTAAAAAAAAGAGGAGGAATGAGAGGAACACGATAAAATAAATAATCTCATATCCATTTATTTAATTTTTCTTCAAACTTTTCGTCGTAATAGAAGATTCTCTTTGCAGCAAAACCGCGTATCATAGAAGGTCCGGAAGACACCGTAGTACGATTTGGTGACACGATAACGTTAACGTGTCGAGTAACAGGTGATCCGACACCAAAGATTAAATGGATGAAGAATACAAGATACTCGTGGGAGGCAGATGACGATGAGGAAAAGTATGTAGTAATTCGTGAGGACGGCGAAAAGTACGTGATCCGCGAGGACGGCACCTTGGTAATCTCTGGCACGACCGAGCAAGACGGCGGGATGTACGAGTGCGTAGCTAGTAGCGATATGGGTTCGGCCAAATCCAGAAAGGCCAGAGCAGTGATTACAGCAGCGTCTCAATTGATACTCGCTGAAAGACCAGAATCCCAAAACGTGACCGCCGGTACCAACGTAACTTTTTCTTGTCGAGCACTGGGTAGACCCGATACTCACTGGTTCAGAGACGGCCGATCGATCCTCTTCAACGATAGAATCTCACTTGAGAACGATGGCACATTGTTACGTATTCTCGCGGTTAAGGAAACCGATGCGGGCAAATACGAGTGTTATCTTAGGAGCACCGATCACACGGTTCATCTCTTCGCAAATTTGAATGTCGTAGATTTGACGGCACCCCGATTGCTATTCAGACCGCAAGACATCGAGGTGGAATTGAATGCCATTGTCGAAGTACCCTGCCGGGCTGAGGGTATCCCGAAGCCAGTGATACAATGGAAGAAGGACGGTAGCGCGCTCGAGAGTAACAGGGTCAAGATCACACGCGGAGGAAGTCTTCTTATTTTTAATGTGACTCCGCAAGACTCCGGCAGGTAAGATTGAAACACTAGCATGACCGCCAAGAACGGTCATTAATTATCATTATTTTCAATGAGGAAATTAAAGAAGTTATTTTTGTGAATATGTGTATGTGTAGAAATCATTTCTCACGTGATACGTTTTTCATTAAAAAAAAAAAAAAAAAAAAATTAGTAAATTTGAAAAAATAATTCATGTTATACAATATTATGATTATTAATTCGATGCGATTTTATGAATCTTTAGCTTGTTGACGTTGACAACGTATTGTATATAAAAAAGAGTTTGATAAGAGTTAATATCTACAATAATAAAAATTGAAATTATGCTTCCATTGCATCAATCAATCCTGGGCACAACAATCATCTTCCTTTTGCAGGTACGAGTGTTCAGCTATAAACGATTATGGCCGCGCAACCGGCGATGCTTTGGTGCGCGTTCGGCAGCCCGGTGCAACGGATACACTTGTCATACGAGCCTTCCAAAGTGCCACTGAGGAAATCGATCGTGCCATTAATAAAACGCTATCGTCTCTCTTTAATTCGGATGGCTCATCGAAACACGTTGATCCATTCCGTTTAACACGGTTTCCGAACGCGATCGATCGCGCGGCCGCTAGACCCGCCGAGCTCTTTGAAAGAACTCTCATTAATATTCGACGTATGGTGGATACTGGCAGTAAAGCAAACGTGACTGGTGAATTCCGCTACGAGGAAATCTTGACAGCTGAACAGGTAAAGTTGATCATCAAGCGAACAATCATATTACATATGTATATATATCAGCTGAAATTACGCTAAAATTACGCTGCATACCCCGTTGCAGGTGAAAGAAATCGAACGATTGTCCGGGTGCACCGGTCATAGACGTCGGCAGAATTGCACCAACAGGTGCTTCCATCACAAATACCGGGCTATAGACGGCAGTTGCAATAATTTGCGCCATCCTACTTGGGGTTCGTCGCATACTGGATTCCGGAGGGTACTGCAACCCATCTACGAGAATGGATTCTCGATGCCGGTCGGTTGGGAGAAGGGACGACGATACTACGGTTATCCGAAACCCGCTGCACGTCTCGTGTCGACCACGCTAATCTCTACCCATGCAATTACGTCAGACGATCAGATTAGCCACATGGTGATGCAGTGGGGTCAGTTCCTGGACCATGATCTCGATCACGCGTTACCGTCGGTATCGAGCGAATCGTGGGATGGAATAGATTGCAAAAAATCCTGCGACAATGCCGCACCTTGCTTCCCGATGGAAGTGCCGCCAGGTGATCCACGTATCAGCAACAGACGGTGCATCGACTTTATCAGAAGCAGCGCCGTGTGCGGTTCTGGCGCGACCAGTGTACTGTGGGGCGACTTGATGCCTCGAGAACAGCTGAATCAATTGACCAGCTATTTGGACGCGTCGCAGGTCTATGGCTACGATGACAAGTTGGCGCGCGATCTGCGTGATTTCACAACGGATCGTGGCTTACTCCGGGAAGGTCCCACACTTCCCGGTCACAAGCCTCTCCTTCCATATGCGTCTGGTCAGTTTGTCGACTGTCGCAGGAATCCACTGGAGAGTTCAATCAATTGCTTCGTAGCCGGTGACATTCGTGCCAACGAGCAAGTCGGCCTGCTGGCCATGCATACTTTATGGTTGCGCGAACACAACCGCATCGCTCGCGCGCTACGCGAGATGAATCCACACTGGAATGGCGAAAAATTGTATCAGGAAGCGAGACGTATCGTTGGCGCAGAGATGCAACACATCACTTATCGACACTGGTTGCCGCGAATATTTGGATCGACAATCGAGGACTCTATGTTGGGATCATACCGAGGGTACGATTCCAACGTAGACGCCAGCATATCTAACGTTTTCGCCACCGCCGCTCTACGTTTTGGCCACTCGCTCATCCAACCGCGTCTAGAGCGACTGAACGCATCCTTCCAACCAATTCCTCAGGGTCCTCTCAATTTGCGTGATGCCTTTTTTGCACCTTGGCGATTAGTAGAAGAAGGTGGTGTCGATCCGCTGATCCGAGGTATGTACGCCACGGCGGCGAAACTGAAGCTGCCCGAACAGAATCTCAATGTTGAGCTCACCGAACAGCTATTTCGTACCGCTCACGCGGTTGCGCTCGATCTAGCGGCAATGAATATCCAACGAGGAAGAGATCATGGGCTTCCCGGCTATGTAGAGTGGCGCGATTATTGCAACATGTCGCGTGTCGAGACGTTCGAGCATTTGATTAACGACATTAGCAGCGCTCGAGTGCGGCAGAAGTTGCGCGAATTATATGGTCACCCGAGCAATATAGACGTTTGGGTTGGTGGTATTCTCGAGGATCAGTTGCCGGGAATGAAAGTCGGACCACTGTTCAAATGTCTCCTACTGGAGCAATTCCGGCGAACCCGGGACGGCGATCGATTCTGGTACGAGAATCCAAGCATCTTCCGCGCGGAACAACTCGTCCAGATTCAGCAAGTATCACTAGCCAGAATCTTATGCGACAACGGCGACAACATCACTCGCGTACAACCCAACGTGTTTTTACTGCCCGAGAGTCGTAATGACCTTGTCAATTGCGACGAGATTCCTTACGTAGACTTGAACGCGTGGTCTGACTGCTGTGAAAATTGCGAAGATCGTGATAATACTATCTCCCGTGTGCGCAGAGAGGCTGAGAAATATTTTGCACCCAGTCGTGACTACGTCAAAGACACCGATTCATTGAGTCGCGAAGAGAAAATCGAATATTTACAAAGGATGTTTGATGAAAGCAATCGAGAGACTAAGCGTTTGCAACAGCAGTCTGACAATTTGTCACGAAGAATGAAAGAACTCGAGTTATTTTTAAAAGACATTAAAAACACAATAGAGAAATAAGTGTGTACTTGGATCATTCTCTCTCTCTCTCTCTCTCTCTCTCTCTCTCTCTCTCCCCTCCCCCTCCCTCCCATCTCTCTTCAACAGATAGTAACGCTCTTGCATTTCTAATATATCTAATATATATATGCCATATTTTTTATGCATTTATTGTTGTAAAAGCATTTGCAAAAACTTATAGCAAATTCAATTGGGCGCACTCTCAGTGCGCACTGGTGCGCAATGATGCGCATTAAAGCCATCGTACACAAAATAACATAGAGATATATTTATACATAAACATAGAAATCGATTAAATCCTGAAATACTCAATACATTTTTATTGTACAATTAGGTAAAATATGTATTTATATTCGAAATATTTGCATTTCACTTTTATACTCAAATTAAATCAATGTACAACAGCTTTAACATGCGCATTAGTTCTTTCAATCGAATTCGCCATTAGTTAATTATTGGGCGTCATTTCTTTTAGACTAATGCAAATAATGTTAGTAAGGGACACATGTATAATGCAATATAGACCGAATTATGCATCATAATAAAGTTTAAGTCACTAATAAAGCTTAGATGTGTGTGTGTGTGTGTGTGTGTGTGTGTGTGTGTGTACACACACACACACGCACACATATAT
>NW_017259397.1:71663-81550 GCF_001594045.1 Atta colombica
CTCAACATGAAGATGACATTATTCGTCAAAATCATTTTGGTGCTATGATCATACATACTTTAAGAAATACCTGTGAAAATTGTAATCATTTTAGAGTTGTTGTTTTCAATCATTTGTACCAGTCGATATTAGTGTTTTTGTAAAAATGGAAAAAATCGAATATCAGTACCGTGATTAAATTCTTGCATTTGGAAAGCAATACACCTAAGCAAATTAAAGCCGCTGTTTACGGATTACGGGGACACTGCCTCATTATTTGCCACTGTGAAAAGATGGGTAGCTGAATTTAAACCAGAGTCATACCAGCTTGGCTGATGATGAGTGTTTGGGACGGCCAACAATTATGACTATCACCGATAACATTGAAAAAGTTCACCAAATGGACAATTGAATCAAGGTTAAAGAGATATCAGAGGCTGTATATCGAAAGAATATGTTTATCATACATTGATGATGAATTAGACAGGTGTAAACGAACCGCGTTGGATGCCGCGCTTGCTCACTGTGAACCAAAAACGCATTCGAATGAACATTTCCAAGGCTCTGTTGGAGCGGATTTTTTAATGCGTCGATTAATAACTGTTGATGATGAAACTTGGATCCACTACTTCATTCTTAAGATGAAGGAATAATCAGAACAATGGATTGCGAAGAGTGAACTGTTCGATCCGAAGAAAATGACGAAGATTTCATTGGCCGAAAAGGTGATGCATTGTTTTTTGGGGGGAGGGGGGAGGGGATGGAATTATGTTCATCGATACACAACTTATTAACGGTACTCTTATACAAATAACACACACATCACAATTTATATACTCTTTAATTTGTATATTAGAATATACCACTTTCATACACTTGAAGATCCAAAATAAAGATCGAAACGTTTATGTACTTATTTGTGTTTAAAATAAAATATTATTTGCACCCATCTAGTGCTCATATAAGCTTTTTATACGCATTATAGATTATGTTCATTGACTATCTTGAAAACGATAAACAATAATAAAAGTACTATGCATCATTAATTGACAGACTGAAATTAAAGACAGAAATTGTGAAAAAAACGATCAAAAATCGAATTTGAAGAAGAAAGTGCTGCCTTCAAGATAGCGCATTGTCTCACACTTCAATGGTCGCCATGATAAAAATTAATGAATTTTGGTTCGAATTGACCACCCATGTATTCACCAAATCTGGTCCCCAGGATTTTTTTCTGTTTCCTCAAAGTTTGACTTGGAGGGCAAAGATTTTCATCGAACGAACATGTCATTGCATCCGTAGAACTATATTTTGCAAAGCAAGATGCCAAATATTATTTGAATAGGTTAAAGGGATGGAAGCATTGCTGGGAAGTGTATCGACTTAAAAGGAGACTATGTTGAAAAATAAAACTAAATTTGATAAAAAAATATTTGTTATTTCTATGTTAGATTCAAAACTTTTCAAACAACCCTTGTTATACATTATACATACACATATGTAATTACAGTGTATTCTACTCTTTATTCTATATACATTTATCGACATTTGAATCAAGTTGATAATCTTTAGTTTCATTTCGTAAATGACAATCCAAGATATTTCGTATGTTGCCCACGAGCAACAATATCCTTACCGTCATTCTTTGTGAGCTCTACCGCGAGAAAAACCAAATTCTTTCCAATACGTATAGTTTTAGCATCAATCGTCACTGTTTCACTAGGAAATGCAGCCTTCAAAAACCTATGCCATTATATTAATAATTATTCTGTTGTACAATACAATAGCATATATATATATTTTTTAACTAATAAAAATTATAGTAAGTTATATACAATTATTATATTCAATTTCTCTAATCAACATCTATCTTAGACTGCATATGCGTTTATATTAAAATGTAAAATATCTTAATAATGTAATAACCCAGATAGCAAAGCATGTCTCAGCAAAAGTAAATCTGTCAAGTAAATCTGTGATTGCTTATGATAGCGCAACGTGTCATAGATTCGTCTTCAACAATTTCGAATATACTGACATTTTAGCAACAAGCAGACAACAATGTGTATATGTATTGTCAGCAGTTTAACAGCAAAATAGCTGCGTCAATGTTATCTTGCATTGTCAGCAATATGACATTGCATGATGCTGCATATTATTATGGAAACATAATGGCAATACTATGAATTTTGATGATGACGATTTTAAAGTTGTTGGCAAATTGCTGGCAAATTGCTACTCAATGTTATCATATCATCAAGTTACTAAAAAATGAGGAGACTCAGTTGCTACAATTCTGATAGCAACACTTATAGCATACTTGTTAACATATTGTTAGCATATGTATACTTATTAGCATATTTAGCAAGCAAAGACAGACACATTGCTATCTGAGAATTAAATAATTAAAACACGACAAAATAAAAAATCTAATAAAAATTTCAGATCAAAATCTTACGTCACATGCAGATCTACAGAAACACCAGGAGGAGGATCAGTTTTGTGAGTCATTAATGCATATGTAGATACACAGTCTATAACAGTAGTAGTAAAACCACCATGTAAAAAACCACCAACATTCAAATGTTCCTCAGCCACAGTAAATTGTGCTTTGCACTTTCCATCGCCAGCCGACAACAACTTTACCTATTAGGAAAAAAATATATACTGCATTATGTTAATATTTTTATTTACATATAGTAGCAAATGTGTAACACAAAATAATGAATAGGTTAGATCTAATTATATATTAAAGATTAATAGATTAAATGAAATTTTTTGTACTTACATTTTTCATACATCGACCAAAGCCTTTGCTATTCGCCACTTTCTCCAAAACATTTTTTATAAGTTCTATTTTACACGACATAGTCTTTCCCGTACTCAGAACACGCGCTTACGAATTAGTGCATTAACATACTATAGTTTACGTCATGCATATTATAGAATTTTAGAGATGTAGGCCCGTATTCAGAACGCGCTTACAACGATGTTAGCGCGCTATAATTTACGTTATGCATACTTTTATAGACTTAGAGATAAAAGTTCTGAATACGGTCTAAAAAACGCGTTCTGATTCATAGTGAAATATAATTAAAAATCAATCACGTGTTTTTATCGATAAATTGTTAAAATTTAAGCGATTAAAGTCCGATTGCACCAACGTTACTTTGGCTTTAAGCTTTAAGGCTTAAAATTAACGTGTTTTTATCGATAAACTATTAAAATTTAAGCGATTAAGGTCCGATTGCACCAACGTTACTTTGACTTTAAGCTTTAAGGCTTAAATCTCTCTCTGTTTCTGTTTTTCTTTCGCTTTAAAATGAGGCGGAAAATTTTACGCTGATTCTACAATGAGTCGGTAATCAGTAGCTCTAAGTCTTATCGGTGAACCATGGTTGACTAAACACTTATACGACTAAAGGTCTGAATACAAAAATTGTCGTAACTTACTAATCGTATACTTACTTAGAGACTTAAATTGTAGACGTAAGTAACGCACAAGCTTTTACGTATAACTTACTGCTATGTCTCCAAAAGACGGCAATAAATCGTATGTCATACGCCAAAGCTTATGTGTTACTTACGTCTACAACTTAAGTTTCTAAGTAAGTGCTACGACAATTCTTGTGTTCAGAGGCTGAACTTCACCGATTAAGACTAAGACTTCCGACTCATTGAATCAGCATGAAATCTTGCTTAAAGTCAAAGTAACGTTGGTGCGACCGGGCCTAAGAGTAAGAAACTGATAATATGGTATTAATTTTATGATTAGTTTCATGGATGTGTATATATAATGTATATATAATGTTTAAAATTTTAATAATATTCGATTTTTATTTAAAATTGTGGTTTTTAATGTTATCATCTGAGTTTGATTATTAGTAGAGATGCTGTCAGAGAAAAAATTGTAATTTTTCGACAATAATATATAAGATCCATATTCAGCCCGCTTCAGAAGCTTTTTATTGATAAAATCTTTAAAACTTTTATCTCTGAAATTCTATAAATATGCGTGACATAAAGTATAATATATAGCGTGTTAACATTGTTGTAAATATTTATATAATTAAAAGAAAATCACGAATTTTCGAAATTAAATATATTCACAAAAATTTGCCCAGGACTGATCGCGTCTTTAATAGTATTTCGTCGGTAGTCACAAAAATTTGCTCAAAGCCCAGAGCTGGTCGTTTTAATTATATATTAGTACTTCGATCGTCGGTAATATAATATTATATTAGGATAAAAAAATTGGAGGAAAAAAAAGACACAAAATGACAAAAAAAATCAGAGAAAAAATTATTTATTTAAATATACGTATAGTGATAAATAATAAAAATAATAAAAATATAAAAATCGATCAAGAACAATTAATAGGGTTACCCTGACCATCTAACAAATGATCCTGTGGATTATTGAGATATTTAGGCCCATCTCCTATTTTAGTGTATATCATACATTTAAGTTGTCCTGGTGGATACTTTTGAAACTTTAATTTCTCCAAGAGATCCTATACAAAATAATACGTGTAACAAAAGATATTTCATAAATACACATTTAAATAATGTAGCTACATATATCAATTGGTATATACTTGAGAAGGTTTAATTTCTTCTACAGGTAATCCTCTTCTATATTCAATAGCGTTTTCAAAAGGAGGAAAGAAGTGATCTAAAATGCCTATCACTGCTGGTACATCTTTCTCTAATAAATATAATGTAGCATTTGGCCCAGCATCGTAAGTATAAGCAACCTAACAATGTGTCTCGTCAATAAAATAAAAAGTATCTAGCCATTTTTATGCTATAACTTGTAGAAAAATATTTTATATACCTTTACATCGTTAACTGCATCATTATAGGAATGTACAAGATTCATGATATTGTTAGAAATATTGTTCATATAAATGCATGGAGGATATGTATCTAAACACACAGCATGAAACTGATTAGAATCTTTCATAGTGAGTTCGGCAAAATTTTTGAAATCCTTCTCAACGATTGCTTGTTGCATTTTATTCGCTCGTTCCGGGACTACATGCATTATTCTATGTTGTAGGAGTTGAGATGTTTCTATGCTTCGTTTCATACCTATTGCACTTGGAACTTTTTTTTGTTCATCGCTAATCTGTAGATTTATAAATATCTCTACTATCTCTCTTTATTATCATATCTATCTTTCTTATCAATACATGTAGAAAAATTTCTTTCTTTACCACTAGCACTAAAATTCTCATTTCAGACCAATGAGACGCAGGTACGATTTGCTTTGCTAAACTGTCTGTCCCATTCTTATCTGAACCCATATACCATCTTACAAAACCACCCATAACACTGCGACATGCTGATCCAGAACCAGAACGCGCTATAATACTAATGTCTCCCTACAGAGATGTACAATATTCAGAAAATACATATAACATAATTTTAAAATATATTAAATGTAATTGAACGGAAAAAATAAATTATCATACTTCTATTTTGTAAAGCTTAGCTAATGCTGCCGTAAGACATGCATATCCTGCAGCACTAGAAGCTAAACCAGCAGCGGTTGGAAAATTATTCTTTGAACATATACGAATCTTCCAATCGTTTGTATATCCAGATAATTGTGAACGTTTCCTAACTTAAAAAAAAAAATCTTAGTTTACAGTAAACATTTTTAAGAAATTCCCATGCACTAACTTACTCTCTTTTAAACAATTTTGAAGTCTTGTATTTTTTATATCTTCTTCTCTGAAAATGTCAGTTTATTATATACAGAAAAGAATAATGAAAATAATAATTAAACATACTTTCCATTCAGCCAGATACGATCTTCTTTGAAATCAGAACTGATCATAACAGTAGTTTTTGCATGTAGCTATAAAGAAGATACTATTAATATATCCATATCTCTAATATATTTGCATCTTTTCCTCATACATTTAGAACTTTAAATTTACCTGAGCTGTATCTAAAGTTGCACTTATGGAATCATTAGTTGGTAAAATTAAGGAGTCATCCCTTTTTCCCCCTAAAATCATACAAATCTAAAATGTTAATTTTCACTCAGAAAAACAATAGGATAAGAAAAACGTAAAGATAAAAGATCAAATATTTTCATATTAGTATTGTAACTAAGTTTCTTACTACTTTTTACCGATAGCTATTCAAATTCAAATATATCCATGTAACACGAACTTTGTAGCGCAAATAATGATGTGTTCAAACATTTAAAAACATGTGCGTATATATATATAGAATTAATTGTAGCTTAATAATAATTAACTTATTATTTATTATTTATACTATATTAAATAATGCAATTTTCGAAAGCGAATATCAAAAGTATTTTCTGAATAATTAATTGCGACTTACAACAATATCTTTTTTTTCAAAATGTAAGTTGTGAAGATTTGTTACTTCAAATTTATTAAATAATAAACAATTTACGATTTTATATGTGACAATTATATTGATAAATACACATCAGTAGTAATAGAAATAATTAAATTAATGGCTTCTGCCCTAGAGAAATAAAAAAGCAGTTAATACAGCCAGAACTAATTATAAACTGGAACAATGAATCTAATGCAGTTTAAAGCCGGTCACTGTATACTTCCGAAAATATAAAGATTATGTAATACTCGGACCGAAGCAGATCCGCTTTTGCTGAGAAATCTTTCAAGCAAAGATACACGTCAGCAAAAATTTTAAAACAACAATACGTATATTTATGTGTGAATTGTACATATACATATATGTATGTATATACATACGCGCGCGTATGTGTATGCGTGTGTGTGGTGTGTGTGTGTGTGTGTGTGTGTGTGAAATATAATATCTGTTTTGAAATATAAACAAAAAATCATAATGAAACATTTCAATTTCTCATTGAACAATAAAGCTTTAATTATATATGCATACAATATTTAATAACTGCAATATTAACTGGTGCAATGCAAGTAACAGTAGTATTCATGATTGACGTTGCTGTTTAACTGTGCGACTTCCAAGTTTCTCCAAATCCAATCACTATCGTCACTATCAGCTATTACTAGACTACTGCCGACTCGCTGAGTAGTTTTATATATACAGAAACCCAACATGATGTCCGAGTTTCTAATTGGCAATCTGATATGTATTCTGATTGGATATCCTCTAAGTGAAGCAGCCACATTGTGATCGCAGCTATTTACAGTAGAGACCCTTTAATCAGAGTCGCGATCATAGAGCTTATACCACTGGAAAGGACGTCGAGCTGTGAGCAAGATCTAAAGGATAAAAATATCTTTCTATCCTCTTCTATCCTCTTTTGGCACATGTGTAGAAAGAAGAAAAGTTACTGAGCAGGACAGAAATACATCTTCTGTCTCTCAAATCTTGCTCACACTTTTCTCTCATTGCTTGGATAGGCCATTCCCTCTCCAGTAGTAAGCTCTATGATCGTGACATGAGACGATTTGAATTGACTTTTGAATGTAGAATATGTAGGGGAACCCAGTCACAAAAATTTCGGACCAACAAGCACATAATTTTATTCTTACGATATAAATGGTTATATTTATATGCTGGAAAAAATAAATGCCTATATATTAATAAATATTATCGAACAATTACTTGTTAATAATGAATTTCTTCTTATACATATAGAAATTCAATTTCGATAATCTTGTATTTAATGTATATGTATAAATGAATTGTTCCTTGTTTCTTTTATTGAGCGGAGCCCTTAATACATCCCAATAATTCTGATTGGTCACCACTTTATTATTTTTCGGAGATTCCGTTTTCTGAAATTCCGTCATATCCACACAACTTGCATAGCTGCATAAACATATGCATAAAGAAAATTATCCAATCGCATTTCTCTTACAAAGTTACAGGTAAAATGTGATTGGATAATTTTCTTTATGTTTATGTGACTATGCAAGTTTGTGTAGATATATCCCTCATGAGACAACACCGGAATAGAGTATGCGTTATATAATTTGTGTTCCCCGCTTCATTGACTACATTCAGCGGGAAACAGTGCAATTGCCCATTGCCAATCACAGCTATTTCTGCGTAGGGAGAATAGAATTTAGTTTTCTTTTTTAGGTGCTATGATTGGCTGGGCCCAATTGAACCGTAGGTAATTACCATACACTCCGTTCAGCGGATTTAATAGTCGAGTGAGTGCTCACTGTTATTGGTGTATTATTCTAGATCTAAAATTCTGATTGGATGAGCTAAAAGAATACACCAATAACAGTGAGCACTCACTCAACGCATTCTCTATTCTGCGATTCTATTATGCACTGTGTGATTTCACTCTTAAGCTTAAAAGCGAAGTTTTTATATTTATTTTATATTTAATTTATTAAATAAATTGATTTGTCAAGTTACTCAGTTCTCGCTTTTATTTTTGATTAAATTATAAATAAAAAAAAGATAATCTTGAACACACAGTATGCATTCCTCTCGAGCAAGTGCGAGGAATCAGAGTAATATACATTTGTGTGTGTGCGCGCGCACGCACGCGCGCAACACACACACACACACACACACACACACACACACATATACATACACACACACACACACACACAGAGTCATTATAATAATCTGTAATAAATATTACATCCAACAATATACACGTACAATAAAAATATTAAAAATATTTTTATAAACTATGCTGGGTTAGATGGTAATCCCATAGACCATGCGTCCAGCAACTTTTTATCCTGAGGTCCAGCACCTAAGCTGAGCATAAGTCCAGAGAGATCGCCACGATAGCCTCGTCCACGCATTGCATGAACAACTTTTGCAATACTGCATATAATAACAGAAATATATATTTCATTATTATATTAAATAGTATATGATTTAAGAGAGAAAAAATATATGTTCAAACATAAATAATATATATATATATACATGAATAATTGCATATATGTATATACTTAAGAAAATCATCTCTGATCTCTGTTAAAAATCAATGGAAGTGAAATAAATCAGTATATATAAAAATGACAACAATTCATACTTGGCCCATTCTTCCTGAAGAGTCGCAAAGTGTGCTTTGAGAACAGAGTTTCCAAGTTTTTCATTATCGAGTGATTTTTCAATTTTTGTTAACAGGATCGGAAGTTTTGTTGGTAAAGAACCAGTCCACTTAACTATATGGGATTTTGCATTCTCAAGTTTGTGTTCATTAAGTATTATATCTAATCTACATACAGTTGCACAAGGTAAGGGAACTGCTACTGAAGTATCTACACCTAAAATTTAATGCAATATTGTTATAAAATATTTCTTTTATAAAATATGTATATATAAGTTATGCTTTTTATAATAGTACAGTACCGATAAAGTTACATGTGTCAGGATCCATGTATTCCAATGTTTGTGTATTTACCCGTCGACACGACCTTGGAACAAGACTGCTAAGTCCATACAAAGATTCTAATCTTTGAATCTTTGGGCCTCTTACCAAAACTTGAACACCAGTTAAACAGGAATACAGCAATTGTCTAAATTGATCTTTCCCTAGTATTTGTTTTAGATTTCGTAAAATTACAGCAGTAGATCTTTCCGCAATTTCAGAAAATTCTGGCAAAAGCTCAGAGTCATCCCAGTTAAAATTAAAATTTACTGGCAATTTTGCGTTCAATAAAGTAAAACCTTCTTCAGTTTCTGTAAATTATACTTGATATTATGACTTCCATTAGGAAAAAATTTATTTTAATACCGATTGTTATATTATAGATAGAAGAAAATATTTATAATTGCTAACCAATTTGATGTTCAAAATTATAATTAAGTTCATCATCTAATAAACTCATTGGGAAAATTTCTATAAAATGTCTCGCACCAGCACTGAGGATCCATACTAACCACATGTGAATTCTGAAATATTTATATATTCATATATATATATGT
>NW_017259397.1:81650-82352 GCF_001594045.1 Atta colombica
ATTTGTTATATCGATAAGTGTTCTAGATTGTTTAATAGAAGTACTGTGACAGCCCATTCCACCGTTTGCTGTTGTCAATCTCATTGCCCTTTGCGGACATTCTGCTTCTTCCACATTATATCTTCTCTCTGCAAAATCTTGTAGTTCTCTAATTACTTCTTTTAAATTGTCAATCAAAAATGGCCACATGTTCAACAAAAATTGTTTATCTCTCATAAAAACGATAAAACTGCACCATCTTCTAAATCCTCTTGCCTATAAAAAAATAGATGTATCATTCTTTAAATGCGCTAGCATAAGAATGATAAAACAAAAGTATGATAAAATCTTTAGATTCCAGAGCAATTTTAAATAATAGCATGATTTGAAAAATTTGTTGTAATAACTACCAAACATGCTTTTTCGTTGCATAATTCACCTGGGCATCTTTCAATGTAAAAGTATGACTTAAAACATGCCCCCTGTACTCATCTCCAAAGTAGCAAACACCTTCTTTACCAGGATGCACTTCACAACTTAGACTCCTTGAAAAAAAGATTTATAATTGAAAAATGAGCTTTAAAAAACTGAAAGCATACACGCATCATACATTTTGTGTAATATCTTATATACTTAATATCAAATATGAAACTTTAATCTTTAATAAAATCAGTATGATTTGTAAATAAAATATATTAATATAAAAAAATAATACAAAATATA
>NW_017259397.1:82452-83690 GCF_001594045.1 Atta colombica
CAAGCATGTTTTAGCAGGTTTCCTATATCTTGCATTAATGATTGCTGAGCAGATAAAAAAGATGTTTTTGTTTCATGCTCGTTACTTAAATATTTAACATTTCCAATACTTTGACAGCCCTCGCATTCATCTTGTCCATCCTCCAAGGAAGCATGACTTTGTCTCAACACTTCTTTAGGTCCATAAAATTTTAGTTTTTCTGTATTCTGTGTATCATAGTTACGATACGTTTGCGTGGTAAATATCACTTTAGGTCCATGTATTTCACAAAAGGTGCACAATGCAATTGCAGCATTCATCGCTCTTGGAAAATCAGATCTCTACAAATCCTTTGTATTTATTTCAGAAAACAATCCAAATATTATTTATTATGATTCTTCGCATTATCTTGGATTGTTAAATAAATAGAATAGTCTAGAAGTATATTCTTTATAAATTTTATGCATTCTACAATCTGTATCCATACATACAGATATATATGTATAAATAAATAGAATTATTTTTTATTACAATAATATTGTAATATATATTATAAAAATATCTAATAAATTAAAATGATAGTTATATTCTACGAAATATGTATTATTAGACATTCGTAAAAATGTGATCCACATGAATGTAATTGAATATTTATGTAATTACAATTTGATTTACAAGATTGAATCAATTTCTAACATAACCTCTCTGTTAAAATATTTTTATAACACGTAAATTTACCATTTACCTGCTTCTTCGTAAATTGCTCAGCAAGACTTCACGACGAAGTTAATTTTTTTCATCCTTTTCACGTGATAAAACAAAAATGAAGTCAGGACACGTGACATTATGATAGCTAATCTCGACATTCACACAACGAATGCGCGCACACACATACATACATACATATATATCTGACATAACATATGAACAAAACTAAATTTACACATTTGCATGTCGGGTTGTCAATTGAAAGGTGTTATATCAAAATAAGTCATATAAATAGACCAATATAAATTTTATATCAAATATAATAAAGAACGCCAAGATCGATCAAATTTTGGATGTTACAATTAATACATTATATATTCTTTTATTAAATCAATTTATTCCAGATATAATTGCGAGCCGATAACATTCGGTTTCAACATAATCATTCTGAAACGCTAATAATCCCCCCTAAATTAAATTAGAAAGAAAGAAAAAAAGAAAGTAAGAAATTTATTGCAAAAAATATTACTTCAGCCAGGATACAAATAAAT
>NW_017259397.1:83773-85455 GCF_001594045.1 Atta colombica
TAGATTTATACATATAAATATAATAGATTTATACATATAAATATAAATTATACACATTGCATTGCATATCTTACACTATTTTTATAAAGTTTACTAGGATAATTAAGAAGAAATATTAAGGAGCAATATTAAGGAGAAATAAAAGAAAACTTTCTTTTTTCTTCTATATATCAAATTTCTATATATCAAATTCGTAACCAAATTTCAATTTAACACCTTCATAAGCAGTTCTCATCCATATGCCTACGGCATGTGCTCCAGGATGTGGATATTTGAATGTCTACACATATATAAATTAGGATAAATTATAATTTTGCTCGAAATTTAAATAATTATTATATGTATGATGTACATATGTATACAAAACATTAAAAATGCACAAATAATACCTTGTAATTATTTGTAGAATCAAAAGAGAGAGATCCTGACATATGTATAGTTTGCATAGCGAAAGTTTCAGCAGCTTTAACAGCTTCCCCGAATGCATTGATAGGATTTAAACCAGAACTTAATGCATCTCTTAATTTATTTTCCGCAGGTATCAAAGCATCCAACATGGTTCGATCACCAATCGATGTCCCGCTAATCTCAGATATCATCTTGTTTGCAGATGTTAGAGCGGTTAACCACATATTGACAGTTATTTGATCATCATTCCGAAACTTAAGAAAACTCTAAAATATTTGTTAAAATTTCTTCTCAATCTTAAAGATGAAAAAAGATTGTACTGTTGATAATCTTACTTTAGCAGCAGTATCAAAAAATAACGAGTACATTCCACCTTCTAAGCTACCCATTTCTTTTTCAATAATATGGCTTATTTGTATAAATGTTACAAAAGGTCTTGTTGCTAAAATTCTCCCTTCCTATGCATACGAATATTTATAATTGTTGATGAAAAAAAAGATTCATAGGTACTTAATTTCATTCATTGCATAACCTCGATTGCCAATTTTATGGCATTGGCACTTTGCGCAAGTATGGTTCCATAATTTCCATCACCACATTCTCCATCCATTATATCAAATTGTTTTGCACATGCTATTAAAGCTTGGCAGGCAAATATTAAAACTATAAGAAACGCTGAACTATTCTGAAGTTGCATTATTGGTCCTATATTGGATACATTATCTTTACATGCCATCTGCAATTAAAAAATTTACATTATAAATACAGTAGAATAAAAATTATTTACAATTACAGAATATATGTTTGAATTTAACTAGTATGTAATTTATGACTAGTAATTAAATAAATTAAATTGACATTACCTGGGAATTTTGTTCTTCCACTTTATGTAATATTTCGTCATCCTTCATTATAAGCGTGCGAAATGTATATAATAATTATAATTTTATTTCTAAATTACATTACGCACCGATATTGACATGTTCACGTAGATATATACACATCTGCATCTGACTAGCTGCTCTACAAAATAGAGATCTTTTATTGTATTGAAATACTGCGCTCTGCAAAATAACATGGCGACTCATGATCAAATTTTCATTGGCTCTCAACTATCTACGCGTCATGTTTATAGAAACAAATATATGAATAATGAAATATTGAATCTACAATAACATTTACCATAAATTAATTGTTACACTACGCATAAAAATGTTATATTTTATACATATATATATATATATATATATATATATATTAGGTGTACAACTTTG
>NW_017259397.1:85553-86070 GCF_001594045.1 Atta colombica
TCGATTTGTGTCTGCATCATAAAGTTATTCTCGATTGAAAATGTCAGTTTACGAGCCAAATTCTCGTCATTTGCGGGAGGTTTTAATTTTTTGCTTCAATATGAAAACATCTGCGGTTGAGGCTCATCGAATGCTCTCAAATACTTATGGTGAGGGCATTATTAGTGAAAGGACGTGTCGTGAGTGGTTTCAACGCTTCAAGAACGGTGATTTTAACGTCCAAGATCATGCTCTGTATTTGGTGGGACCAGCTCGGCGTAGTATATTATGAACTGTTAAAACCGACTGAAACAATCACAGGCGATCGGTATCGAACGCAATTGATGCATTTGAGCCGAGCATTGAAAGACAAACGGCCGCAATACAACGAGAGACACGATAAAGTGATTTTGCAGCATGACAATGCTCGACCCCATGTTGCGAAAGTGGTCAAGACATACTTGGAAACGTTGAAATGGGAAGTCCTACCCCACCCGCCGTATTCTCCAGACGTTGCTCCCTCTGACTATCACTTGTT
>NW_017259397.1:86368-87605 GCF_001594045.1 Atta colombica
AAATATAATTATATATTTAATACTGTTGTATTTTTAAATATTTATAATACTATATGCGTGCAGTATAATATTAAAATAGTAATTAAATAAAATTTATATTATATATGTAAATTTAATTTATATAATGTTAAATAATATCGGACACAATAATTGACGATAAATTAGGATAATGTTATCTTTTCTCTAAATTTTAGTTGTTTCAAAATTTGTACCAATTATAATAGTACTTATTTATGTTACATGAAAAATAATAAAATAGAAATAAAGTACAACTTGAGAAGAAATATTTCTGTATGTATAAAGAGGTATTTATTCATGATCGTGTAAAATTCAACTACATATAGTTGAATTTTATCGCACTACATGACGACTACTCTCGCAAACTGCGCTTTGTCAGACGCGTAATATTGTGGCATTTAAATTGTTGCTAATCAGATGCTCATTGCAATAATCCGACAGATACGTCAATAATACGAGGGACAAACAATTTAACTTGCCATAATATATAACAATTCGATGAGTGAGCTCAACAATATGAATTGCATCACCAACTGATGAGCAAGCTGCAACTCGACGAATAACAATATGATGATTTTCTTACATATATATTATCAGTCTACAGATTTATACTAAATTTTTGCTCATGTAAAAGTCAAACACAAATCGTCGTAACAAATACCCGCAACATTATGTCATGCATTCACGCGATCGTTGCACGCAATATATATACAACATTCTAAGATTAAAAATTCATCAATCTCACGCAGGATTCATACCGCATAACTATGGATTGCTCTTACTTATGTTAATTCCATTTTGGTATAAGCATTTTGGTATACATATTGGATCGCGTTCTTAATTATTCGATGTAGGTTGAAAACCTAATCAGAATCGGGATCTTTTAATGACTGAGTTAACGTATTCACGTATCATTTTACTTTATTGTCCACCAAAAGTTTGTGAAACTCTGCTGCAGCGTTCCAAAGCTCTATAAAAAAACGCCAAATATTCTGCATCTTATTAAAATTGAGCAAATCTAACAATACAGCAACAATAAAGAAGTATTAATATTTTGAAGAAACTTTAACAAATGCTTATAAAGAATCATTATTAAATCATTTTTATTAAATCATTTGTTGAATTATTAACGCTATTATTGCATACGTGTAGTGTATATATATATATATATATATATATATGTATGTATGTGTGTGTGTGTGTGTGTGTGTGTGTGTGT
>NW_017259397.1:87626-89954 GCF_001594045.1 Atta colombica
ACAATGTAGCAGAAAAGATCGTGGAATCGCAGACAGAAGAAAGGTACATCAGGAGAGAGAGAATCGCAGACAGAAGAAAGGTACATCAGGAGAGAGAGAATCGCAGAAGGAAGATGTAGAAAACCCTTCTTCCTGTGAGTAAGCGAGTAAAGCCATGTCATGGCTGAGTGACGTTTAAATCGATGGACAAGGAAGAAGGAATGAACGAGAGGGATCGGCATGGGACTGATGGGGAGGAATATGAGGCGGGGTTGAAGAAGAGAGGAGACGCTCTTTCCGCTTTTCTGCTCACTGCCAAATTGAGAATCGATGTTTCGCGCTCGATTCGACGACTCGCCGCGTCGAGTCAAACCGCGCTGCGCGGTAAGGGTTTAGTTTACCCTTTCGTAAGAAAAAAAAAGAAAAACTGATACATTGCTGTGCCATAGAATAGCAACTGCATCGTCGAAAGTATATATATATATATATATATATGTGCATCCGCAATATTCCTGGCGGAAGCTGATTCGCATTGAAGCACGAGCTACACGTCTCGCGAAGTGTATTTGATTTCTCGCGATGTAAAAAAAGAAGAGAGATTCCACAATCTCCCTATTTATATATTTTAGCGAGAAAATACATATATATAAAACTGCGTTGCTGCAAAGACTCAAATTTTCCGTCACACGCATTCCTCGCTGCAACATGTCGAACCTTACCTCAATCAATTTAATTAAGCCGAATTTAATTAACCCCATTCTGTCTTTATGTTGATAAACCGATCCTTATTGACGATAGCACCGCAAACTTTTTCGTTCTATTTTTCGATGTTTAGCTGCAAAGCTTTTTCACGTCTCGTTTATGTTACTCTGCCAACACGCGGGAAAAAATTCTGCCTCTCTGATCTTGCTTATCTCGCCTGTATTTTAGATTTTATTACGTGCAACACTATCGGATGAACCGAATAACTTTTACAACGCACCGATGCGACGCGGATATAATACAACAATAAATAAAGATGGGAATGAGAATTCGGGATTTAATAGAAGGCGAGATTTAATAAAGTCGATATATATATATATAAAATATATACACACACACACACACACACCAAACTTATTGACTTATCGCTTCATAACATGTGATATGATCGTATGCGTATTATGTACAACTCGAGTGATATTTTCACAGGTAATTTGATACGACTTGATACATGTGTTAAATTCATATTCGAGATCCATATTTAACACTATCTCATTAATTTTCGAACTCAGCCAGATTTTAATCACATATTTAAAACGCGATACTGGTTAATTTGCGTAGCACGAGCTGTGATACTACTTTTAAAGTAGTACAAGTCCTTGGAAAAATAATCTTAGCTTTATACGAATATCTCAGAGTGACTTGGTGATATTGTTAAACAATCGTTTGCCCCACCAAGATTCCAAATCAAACGGTTTAAAATCTGAAACAATTTATTTATATTTTGCCATTTACTTTGTACAATTAATTACAGTAAATAATATAACAGAAGACTATTAATTACTCCTAAGCATAAATTAATTACTCTTAGAATATCAATCTGATAATTGTGAATAGTAATATCGCAATTACCTTGCAGACTATTGTTTGGTTCACCATCATTGTAATATACTATTGAATCCTTAGGACCTAGTGCACAAAATATTAAATTATATAATCTAGAATGTCTTTCTTTTTAATAAATATAATAAATATGAGCACACACACACACACACGCGCGCGCGCGCGCGCATGTGTGCTCATACTCATATATACAATAGAGACATAACGATAATTTTTCACAAGAAATAAAAAAATAGAAAAATCTTTTAGAAAAAAATTGTATATAATTTAAAAAAAAAATTTCTAATAGAGATATATCTATATGTTTTAATTGGTTGTACATGTATATTGCTACTTACTGCAAAGTTCTGTACATTCTGTATCATCGCAACATTCATTTCTTTGCAATGTATTAACTTGATTCCATGCTGTTAAAAATAATAAACAAACTGAAGATAATAGATTTAGATCAACATTGGAAAAAATACATATATGAGTACACAATATATTTTTTTTCGACTGAAGTATCATTTTCATTATTTTTTTTAATACTTGATACGAAATTAACTCTACACTTTATTTCAAACATATATATAAAATACTTTCTTACTTACATTCGTAAATAAATTTGATAAGTTCCTCATGCTGTGGAGTGATAACTTGTTGCATCTGATGTCGCTGTGAAATGAGCTTGGATTTGCCATTCATATGGAAGACTGGCTTTGGTACGTGACTGTGAATATGAAATATACATATATATATATA
>NW_017259397.1:90036-94025 GCF_001594045.1 Atta colombica
TATATATATATATACATACATATATATAAGAAGCTTTATTACAGACAGCATACAAGTATAATGGAGCAAATAGTTTTCTTCGTCACATGCATTTATTACACACATGCAATCTTACGCAATTTTAGCAGTAAAATGTGAAGAAACAAAATTATTTAATTATCTTAGGAAATACAAAGAAAAATATCACAGTTTCAATAGATATATTTGCAGTACGTTTCATTAGATATACTCCATTAGGAATTTCAACGACGCGTATCAATTATGTTAATAGTTTAACGATTTTACAAAACAAATTCTGACGAATTGCGTAATATCAAAAGCAGCAGTAGCTGCCCAGCGGAGAAGTAATGTGAAAAAGTTGCGTCAAGAAAGGGGTTAGAGCGCTGCTCTTTCTTTCTCTCTCACCAGGTGATCTCGTGGTCGTCTTCGATATCGGTCTTCCTCGTCAAATCGCGCAAAGTTTCCAGTCTTTCGAGATTCTGACTGATCCCTACAAGAAACGAAAATTCAATTTGGAAACTCCAAACCATAATCTACAATTATCTACAATTGTCGTCTAGGCTATGCGGCATTGAGAAATCCAAATTTAGAGTACCTCGTCGTGTTTTCGCTACAATTTTGCTAGGTCCTTTTGATACGGTATACATGTTCCTTGTCCTTGGATAAGCGCGGAAGCTTCTTTTCGTGAACGCAATGCCAGGTCATCCGCGATCAATCGTCACGCCTGTCGCGTGTTCTCGAGCGACTCGTTAGCACGTTATTGCTCGTTGCTATTCAGTAATTTCAGTATTCGCATTGGTCGATTGAAATAAACTGTCTGAAATTGTCGATTACCGAATGATGTCGAATACCCGATATTGCCAATTCAACTTTAAAATCAGCTGAAATGAAGCCAGCAGTGATTGCCGGCTTACTACTGCTCAAGTGCTCGCAAGTCGCGCAAAGACTCTCTCTGCCCTTACCCTCTTACCCAACCATCGCGACTTACAGCGACTTACTGTTACGAAATCGCTGATCACTCTCGCTCTCATTAGGCGTCATCAGCGCAGCCCATGACGATGAACTGCACTAACAAATACCTACTCCAATAAGTATACTCACGAGTAGTGGAGTATATTTATGCTCTCAATACTCGCGTCAATATATACTAGACATTCTAGTTCTACCACTATTCCGTACACGTGGTAAGAAAAATCATTTTCCAATTTCTACAAACTCTCTATAAAAATTATTCTCGCTATTTATGTTTTAATTTTTAATTTTATATTTCTAATGAGTTTAGAATATAGATTAGAATTTCGTATAGAGTAGAACGAGAGAGAGAGAGAGAGAGAGAGAGAGAGAGAGAGAGTTTAATGCGTTGCACATATAATTAATTATTTTAAGATAATGCAAATAATGTACGTCTTATATTTGAAAATGTAACAGGATGTGTGCAAGAAATACAAAAGTACGAAGAAATTTGTGATGCACAGTTTTATTCTCTGCGTAAATCAAGAGTACAGATTATCCTTATTAACTTTGAGTTTTCAGTTAATACAGGCACCGCAGGTGTACTTGTTTTTTTAGTCATCTATTTGCACTAAGTACGCATAAATGTAATAAAAACGCAAATATAAGCAAATATAAGATAGGAAGTATAGTATTATGAATAATAATATAAATGTTAGGACAATCGATAAAACTATAAAAATCGAGTTTTTCATTCTTTTTTTCAGAGCTACATATAACATAGGATGTTAAAAAAAATCTCTAATTACCAATATTACTGTTGCGTTTATAATCATTTCTCAGAATATATTACTCATTTATAATATATTATTACACATAACTGCAATAATAATAGCAGTAATAATAAATTCATGCTACTAATTTATATTAATCTATAATAGTAAAGTCTCTACAAAGTCTCTATACAATAGTAGGAATTACAATAGTAAAAATAATAATAAATCTGTAAAATGTATCTCTGTTTATATAGAATGTCAAACAGCTGAGAGACAAAAATTTACTTCAACATAGAAAAATAGTTTATCAATATATAGATAAGATTGATTATTCATTTGGATATTCGTCCAGATATCCGATCCATCAATCTGAAAATTTCATCTAATTGCGAATTTCACGCTTAATTCGCCGCTTTGAGGCAAAATTTATCATAATAAAACCTGTTGCGATATATTGTATAATCTGGATATTTTTTTTCAATGGACGCATTGTTGCTTATGTACAAATGTAAACTAATTCTTAACATGCTATTATTATATAATAATCAATTGTAATGATTCAGAGAACAACTTTAAAGCAACTTGTTTCATATTAATACATATGTGTATGACCACAATTTTATAACTGAAACAATACCTCAGACATGATTGCATACGATCAGCATTACCTTATTAAGTACGTACAAGCACAAGCATTTTTCATGTGTATACTTTTTCTCCCATCTTTGTATTTCTCTATCTTATTTCAGCTTCTTATGTTAAAAAATACAAATCCGTAGCTTAAATTATCGGCGATGTTGGGAGCGTGGTTTAACAGAGGGAAAAATAGATACATGCCATTTAAAATAACACGGCAGTCCCAAGTAAGTTTAACCTCCCATTTTACAACAGATAATTTTAAGGTACTTAAAGTGCGAATAAAGATTTGTCTTGATCTTTGTTAATTTGGCGCTGAATGTTCTGATTACCGGTAGTCGAAGAATTCGAGGTGGCAGTCGTGGCTGTAGGGAGTGTTGGTAAAGCTTCAGCCGCGGCTGCACGTTCTGCTAAGAAGCGCTCAAATTCCGACGATGTTAAGGATTCTTGATCACCTTGCCCTCCAGGCTGTAATACAAATTATATTGTTTGACGACTGACGCTCTTGTAAATGAAAAGAGAATCTTTTAAATTTATACGATTATTATGATTTTGAACATTTGATTTGCTTGAAAACAAATATATGTACTATTTGTAAAATTGATTTGAAAGCCTAAACTACTAAAGTACTTACTGTGCGATCTAACCAGGCTGCCATTTCATTGAATTCAGATTCCAGATTTGGCTAAGTATAGAAAAACAAACACAAACATTGAACAAAACAACAAAGAAATACAAATCATATGTTATAACGTTGATGCAAACAAAATTCAATAACAACGTAATCAAAATTAACATATATTTTCATGCTTTTAAAAGAGATATGCAATCGTGATAACGAATACGTAACAAATGTAAGCAAGATTCCATAAGAAAAAGTTACTGTACCTCTTTTGTATCCTTCTAGTGTATATATGTACATATAAAATATCGAGAACATTGACAACACAAATTTACATAACATTAGCGCATGCAGTGTTTGAAATTGGCATAAAACCGAATCGTCAGAATTGAACGTTTATATTATTATGCAAGTTACAGTATTTTAAACAATTTTCGGTTGGCAGCAATCAGGCGTAAAAAATGTGTTTATTAGAAAAGAAGATTGATGAGTGTGACTAATTTTTTCTAATCGTTAGTTTAAGAAGGAGAGGATGTTACGCACACTAGCACTAGTAGTGGTCTGTTGAGGTAATTTAGGATTATTGCGGTTGAGAATTGCCGTACTTAAACTTCCTCCTCTCACCTGCTCCAAATTATCCTCGTACTTGCTGCCACTGTAATTGAAATATATTAAAGTATTATTGAATCAATTTAATCTAATACAAATATATATTGAAATAAATAAATATATATTGAAGGAAATTTGTAATGTGTGATGAGCTTTATAAAATAATTAAATATACAATGTAATGTTAATATTTTTTTTCTTATCATTTTTATCCATGTCATAAATAATTGCGAAAAAATAAGTGCGTTGCAAAAAAAATTGGAGTTTTGTGTATTACTATTTACCGTGTTATACAATTTTATTTTTAATTATAAAAGATTATTATTTTTTAAGAAAAAGCCTATATATATATAAGCTTTTTCTTAAAAAATAATAATCTTTTATAATTTTTTTTA
>NW_017259397.1:94125-97654 GCF_001594045.1 Atta colombica
ATTTCTGTTATTATGAATGATAAAATTTTATAATTAATCACAATCTAATATACAATACCTATTTTTTGTTGTTTCATACGTTGCATTACGTGATTGTGCAAACATATCAAATTCATCACTATCTCCTTCTTTTTTCTCCTTTTGTTTTGCATTTTTGTCTACACCTTCAGCCGCATCTAATATTTAAAATCGACGATAGAATAGTATCAATCTTGAGAAAAAATTCATACGAACGTGATACAGAAAAAATATATGAGAAATATATAGAAACAGCACTTTTTTAATAATATTTAATACAATTTTGCACTGCAATTTTACATTAGATTAATGCAACTTTAACTTACCGAGTTCATTCATTTGTTTTGTTAAATTATCCACATCATCAGATAAATCTATAAGTGACTCCGCTTCTCGTTTAGTAAGAGTTTGAATTGATTCAGTATTCGGTGGTTGTGCAATTGTCTGGGCTAATATAGTGCTCGCCGGTATTTGCATTTTATTCTTCGTATAACGCGTATAACGAAGAAAGAGATTATTTAATTCATCATTAATGCGTAATAGTTCTGCTGTCATTTCATCGTGAGCCAATTTACCAATTAAATCGACGACACGTTCTTGCATTGCTTTACATGTTGAATGAAGTTCCTGCAAATAATTGTTTAGACATGGAATTGCAACATGAAATTTATATATTGGAATTTATCAAAACAATTTTACAAAACACAATTTTACAAAAATAAGAAAAAATCTAAAAACATGAATAAAAAAATGGGACAAAACTTTATTCAATAAATTTATAGAAACTAATGAGACACACATATAAAAGATTCCTACGTTCAATAATTCAAGATCTGCAGAATCTGGTTGTTGCTTGCAACTTTGATCTGGACTTGTAAAGTATGCCAACATTTCCGATAACACACGCATATTTCCTTGAACAACATCGAGTTCACTTTGTAATTTAGCCAATTGCTGTTCGTTCAATTGAGTTAACTGGCCAGACTGTGACTGTGTTTGAGAAGGTAAATGTTGCGTTCCCAAAGACGTGGGTTGCTCATTTGTAGTCAGATTTGCCGGAATTTGCTCTGTTTCAGGTACACTCTATAAAAATATTATTGACAAAAAGAAACAAAATTATTTTCAGAGATACGAATGGACCAAATATATGGATAGCGCAGATATAATAATTTCATTTCAACCGATAGCATCTTACTCTTTCCGGAGTAATAATTGGTGCCATAGCATCTAGATCAGTCATCGGGAACTGTATGCCCTTTATTTTTAACTCTTGATAAACTTGCACAACACCTTGAGTGTGCGGCTGATGACGGAATGTATCTGCCCAAGTTTGGATTAAACTTAAAACTTTCTCTTGAACTGCTGTCGGTGGCTCATTTTTGGGACCGATTAATTTAAATAAATCTTGCACAAACTCTCTCGAACAAGCAAGAGCATGAAAACGTTTCCCACAATTTTTCACACATGTTTCCAATACCTATTATATACAAATTATATTATATTACAGATATTTGGATTAGAAATTAATAAACATAAATATGCTCATATTCACAATATTACAGTATTCTCCTAGTGATTTGATCAAGAATACATTGTACACTTAGAAATATAATTATAATAATATTAACAATTGTCAATCAACGGCACTAATTGTATAAATTGTTCAAACCAGAAAGCATCAAGTGGCACTTGATTAAAGCGACACTTACTTATTATATTATTGTTATAAAAATTCATGTGGCTAATGCGTACTCAAGTATTCAATTAAAGCAAACTATTATAGATATATTTTGTTATATTGTACATGATTCTACATAAACAGTATCATTATGGTCTATAATACTAACGGTAAGCGTATACATGACTATGGTATAATTTTTGCCTGCTGCCTGATTGAGTCTGCGTTTTATAGCTTTAATAGCATCTTTTGGACCATCCTCAGTTTCGTTTATAATATCACATATCTCCATATTAAGCGTCCAATTCTCACTGGGTAAGCTACCATCTGTAGCAGACTCTGAAATGACAAAAAAGAAAAAATCGCACTAATGACGACTGTAGATGACGACGACGATGACGACGACGACAACTCGCTACGAGCGTGTAGATCTGTTATTCAGAATATTTGATACGCAACAATTCTATCGATCATAATTAAATTGGTCGAAAATAAAGTGAAATAGCATTCCAAGTACGCACTTTAGAAATCCTCGTCAACCAATGTGGATCTCTAATAATTCTCCAAAGAAATAGAGGAGAAATGCGAAATATATACACTCGATTCAATACGACAATAAAAAATGAGGAATATAATAAAAGGTACTTACCAATCTTTTGTCCTACTTGCGTAGAAAAGGGATTGCTTACTCCAAAAAGTGACATTTTCTCGGAGCACGGAGAACCTGCGTCGTTAACTGCCGCGTTTTCTGCCGTTCACTCTCACTCGCATACGTATATACGTATACGTGAACGTGCCCGATAATCGCTGACAAGAATGATAATTGGCGCACACTGACAACTTGTCAATTTTGCATAAGACCGATTGACAGAATCATATGACCTATGCAATAGTAAAGGCGAACCGAGGCGATCAGAAGCGACTGAGGTAGACATCGAATCGCAGACAATCGCAAATGTCATGAAATCGCATGGCCGCCAATCAGCGGCGCATCCCGATGATGCCACCCAATGCTGCCATTGCTGCCCAATGCTGAGGCCGCGGGGTGCTACTTGGCAGTACTTGGCAGTACTATGGTGCTACTACCTGCAGGAACTCTATAAGTTACTATAAGTTACTATAGGTGTATTGTAGGTGTGCGCTATCGCGCATTCAAACACCATTTTCATTGGATCTACAAGTAAAAAGTAAGAACCAATCATGTTTGATTGCTCGGCGAGCTGCTTTGCCTTTGCATTGCACTATTTGCACTATTTGCACTCGTTAATAAGTTCACACTACAGCAGTGAGCAGCTGCAGCACCATATAGCGATATAATAATACAGCATTTTGCAGTCTGCAGTTGGCGTTGGTATGGTTTACTGCTATATTGCCTATATCGATATATACTTGTACCCGGCACGGTGATGTGAAATCTGAATAATGCGTGATGTTACTTTACTGCATTAATTGCAAAATCGCATTAAAGCTGAAACTCCCGATATTTTTTTTATACAAATCATTTTGCTATGCTGTTCGACATGCAAAACAAGTTATAAAAGTTAAATTATTTTATGATCGCATAGTATTTCAGGAGACATTATTTATACAACGATAAGAATTCAGATAAGTTTCATTCTCACAACGTGAAAGGATTGTTACATTATATCGGAGAGCAATTGCAATAATACAATTTCTGTCTGAACGGAGTCTGTCTTGTTTTATGATATTAGGTATACAAAATTCAAGTATTACTGATGTATGTATGTAAATAGGTATATACAGTTATATAAGTATACCTACAATTTTATTTTGCAGTGTCAATGTAATCGAGATATATATATATATATATAT
>NW_017259397.1:97754-101487 GCF_001594045.1 Atta colombica
AAAAATTAGCTACTGCGCTTGTTGTCTGTTTTATTATATATCATAGTGTCATACATCTTATTTATGGTAAATATAGTGGCAACATCTGCAAAGTAAATAAAAATTAACAAGCCATAAAATTTATAAAAACAATTTTTGCAATGTTTTTCATTTTTTAATTCTAATAATACAAGTAATTTACTATTGGCGCACATATAAACAGATTATTAACTTCTGTCATAGGTAGCGATTCTTGCAAATGGTTATTGACAGAAGGCAGATATAAAGGAGACAAGGAATGGCAACCATATGGCTGCATGATGCACCACTATACACAAACGTAAGATTATTTATAATTTATTTTATAAAAAGAACTTAACTTTCATATAGAAAAAAATTTACATCAAATTTTATAGAGACAGCAGAAGATGTATGAGATATCTAGCTTTCATGGGCCACCATAATCATTTTGTATTTATCGGTGATACTAGAATAAGGCAATTATATAAATCATTTGTTTCACAATTTATGGTTGAGGGTAAAACATCCGATCTTACGGAGCTACCAGAAAATTCCGACTTGGGCTTTAATGATGGACAACTCAAGTTAAATGTACAATTTCTATGGAGGCCACGACTTGATAATTCTATGACAGCAAACCTTAGAGGCTGGATGGTATGATACATGTATATTATACAATAAGTAAATAAGATAAATTGTATAAATGCACACATAAGAAGTTTGAATCAGAGGATGAAATAGTGAAATTTACATTTATCTTGTTATAGAAGGCAGATGCACCTAGTGTAATTGTCGCAGGCTCTGCTGCAGCTGTGATTCTTGCAAATAATAATAGTGATACGCAACTTTATTCGGAATACAATACAGGTTTGATTCGACTAGTACAGCCGATAGATTTTTTGGCTAAAAAGGATTCTCAATTTCTATGGCTCTTACAAGATCCTGTACTCAAGGAAAGACTGCCCGCACAATTGTCGAGTTTAGACAACAAACAGATTAACTTGTGCAACAAAGCAGCCGAGAAGGTAACATCGACGATATGTTTATCTGACAATATAAAGGAAAAGATAAATATTCTATAATCGCTGCATACAGATATTATCTCACAGTGAGGCTCGTATATGGCAAAGCAGCAAGTTAGTCGGTACAGGTGTTCTTGAACAAAGTCCAGATGGTTATTTGGCGAGTCCATTGTCACTTCGGCATAAAGTTCAAATATTATTAAATACATATTGCAATGATCATATGAATTTCGATGATGGCAGTTGTTGCAGTTATCCCGAGCCGGCAACTACTTTACAGTTGTTAACTCTATCTGCGCTTGCATTATTGTAATTGAGTATCTAATATTATTTATTTGTAATTCGTTAATTCGATGATTTATTCTTCTTATGGAAAACAATTTTTTTTTTAATAATCTTTTTTAATATTCTTTTTTATAGCGTAACAATAGGAGGAGGTGTATGGCTATATAGAAAATTGTACAGGTATCGTTTCGAAGTATCCTATTCTCATGTTACCACTGAGGAAGTAAGTGACACGGAAGAAGCAGGTACTTCGGAGGTCATTCAAGTTAAGCAACCTGAGATACAAGATTTCTATACCCTCATTACATCACTGGCTCTCTTTTCAACTATATTAGCATATTTTTACTTATGCGACAGGTAAGTAATCGCTTGCCAAGGTTTGTAATCTTGTCTTATTAAATAGCTATTGCAATAGTTTTAATAATTCTCTGCTCTCTTATATCATTTTTAGAACAAATTTTTTCATGAAGGAGAATAAATATTACAGTGAATTCAGTTTTTGGCTACCACTTGGCTATATCTTAGCTCTTGGATTATTTTTCACTGAAGATCGCGAGAGGGGACCGAGAGTGTTAAATAGAGAACAAACGGATGAATGGAGAGGTTTAATGCAAGCGGTTGTGCTTATATACCATGTTACTGGTGCCAAAAATGTCTTACCGATCTATATGTATTTAAGATTAATTAATTCTGCCTACTTATTCTTGTCTGGATATGGACACTTTTATTATTTTTGGCAAACTGGCGACGTATCTCTTGTCAGATTTGCTAGAGTAAGTATTAGAAAAAAAGTTTTATAACGCAACTTAAACTCAAGTCATTAAAATCATATTTTTGCCAGTGGAATCAAATCTGTTTGTTGTGTTTCAGGTTATGTTTCGATTAAATTTATTGACAGTATCCTTATGCCTTTGCATGAACAGACCATATCAATTTTATCACTTTGTACCATTAGTATCATTCTGGTTTTTAGTAATTTACTTTCTAGCTTGGTTACCACCCAGAATATATTCTGGAAGTTTAACAGAATATGGACCGAGAGCCTTGCTATACTTTGCTCTAAAACTTTTGGGTCTTGTATCAACAATTACCGTATTATACATGTCAGAGGTAAAAAAAAAATTTTTTTTTTGAAAAATATATTTAAAATATAACATGTTTTATTAATGCAGGTGTTCTTTGAGAAAGTTTTTGTCACGAGGCCCTGGAAAGCATTATTCGTGACAACTGATGATGATATCCGTGAATGGTGGTCTCGTTGGAGAGTCGACAGATACAGCGTAGTCTGGGGCTTGACTTTTGGAGCTGGTCTTGTCGCTCTTCAGAGAATAGATCACATTCCAGGCACTGCATTGTCTTCTATACTGGCATTAATTTCCTTAATAGCGTATACCACTTTCACAATTTTGTGTCACTCTGTATCAGAATGCGAGGAAATTCATTCTTACGTTGCGTTCATTCCGGTAAACTGCTTTAACTCGTTTATTATTTATTCCTTTCCTTCATATTATATTTTTCGTTTCTCTTATATTTATTAATTTTTTTTATATTGCTATTTCATTAATTAATGTAATCTGTTAGATTGTAGGCTATATTGCTCTTCGAAATGCATCATTGGCATTACGCGGAAAACATTCTGCACTTTTAGCTGGATTAGGTAGAATAAGTTTGGAAACTTTGGTTGCGCAAGGCCATATATGGTTGGCAGCAGATTCGCATGGAGTACTTGTATTATTACCCAGATTTCCCGTGTTGAACTTGTTGATTACGTCGTTTATTTTCATATGCGCTAGTCACGAAGTAAGAAAAACAGATTATTTCTGTTATATTGATATTTGCAATTATAATTTTAACGATAATTAAAAAATTTTTTTTCTTATTGAGATCTTATTGAGATATTCTTTCTTCTAGATTCATAGATTGACTCGCATTTTAGCACCTTATGCAGTACCGAATGATTGGAAACTAGTAGCTCGCAATTTGTTGCTGTTCACAGCTGTGTTAGTACCTATCGGCATTCACGATGGAATGTTTTAAAAAATGCAAATGTCATCTTCATCCAAAATAAGTTAAAGATATTAGTAGTATTATAACATGTATGAAGAAAACTCCATATCATAGCCCAAATAAAGGGCAGATTAACTAAGTAAATAGATGTTACGCTTTTCTTACAATAAAATGTGATAAAAAAAAAAATGAATTGCATATCATGCTTATTTCAAAAATTATCATGTGATTGTGTAAAATATTTTTCACTAGAATTATTTTCTGTATTCGATTAAAATCAAGTTGAAAATACAGTTATCATTTTGTCTATTCACTTATATTTTATATTTTGCAATTTAAATTTACAATTTTAGAAATTTGATGTATTTTATTGATATATTTTAGAAATTGATTTTTACATTTTAGTATATATATTTATA
>NW_017259397.1:101587-114042 GCF_001594045.1 Atta colombica
TGATTTATTACTTAAATTTGTAATTTTACAAAAATATTTTACTAATTAAAATAGCATTATCTATTAATTGTTTCCATATCATATTTTACATGGCTAGTATAGATATCATAACCTAGAGATATCGTGTTATCGTAAAGTACTCTGTATCGTGTGGGAAGGAAATAAAAGTTAATAACTTGTGCTGGAGGCCAAATGATCCATTCAGCTATATATAGTCTATGCGCTTTTTTCCTAATTTCATTCTTAAACTCTGTCAAACTGTTATTCTCCATCAAGGCCAGTGTAAAAAAAAATGTACTTATACAGAGAGGTGAGCAAATTAATTGATCAATAATCACTTTTTTTAAAACTATACCAATAGTACGTCCAGTCATTCTAGTATCTAAAAAATTGTACCAGTAATGACAAATTATCCCGATAGACATGCCAGACACAGACATATTTCTCGTTCTGGTAAAACTCCATTTATCCCATTTACCCTAAAGAGAATATCAACAAGCAATCATCATGCAAATATCCTATCATGAAAGTTATGATTAACAAACCTTTAATATCTCATAATGTTGCTCTAAAATATCTCCTATGCCAGAAAGAGAAATCGATATCCCTATATTTGTGTACAATAAATGTTTAGGAGAGAATAAGCATTCCTTCAAGTGATTTATTTTATTAAAAGTTAGCCCCATTCCTTTTGCAATATTCATTACCTAAAAAATAAAATATCATTATTAAGTACTGCTACTGCAACATTTAATCCAAATCTTGTATAATGTACCGAATAAAATCCAAATTATATTGTTTATTTTAAATAATTTTACTATTTTATTGCGGACATGAAAATATATAATTATATACATTTGTCAATTTATAAAATGCTATTTACATTATCCGAGAAAATAAAATATCGATTAAGATTACTAAATATTAAATATATATAAAATATATATAAACTTATTAATAAATGATAACAATCTGATTACAATAGAAATCATCTAGATAATTATTTAGAATACTCCCTCCCTCCCTATTAAAATCTTAATAAAAATATATACTCATTCGTGTTTTCATTCAAGAAATTGGCAGAAAAACATGGCAGTTGACCTGAGTCGTGAATCAAGTTATTAAGCATTGAAGTTTAACAAGGGATTATCTCGGTTCCTTGATATCAATAAAAGTTGATAAGGTGGAAATTAAAAAAAAAGGCAAGATCATATAGATCGTAGATTTCAAAAAACTTAGTATTATAACGCGTGGTAAAAGTTCTGAAACGGCTATATCTCAAAAAATATTGGATTTATGTAAAAAAATGTTTGAAACAAATTAGGGTTTAAGAAGTTGATATTATGATTAATTTGACCTTGAGATGACCTTGGAAAGTGATTTCATTTGCAATATTATTCCAAGATCAAATTAATATCAGCATCTGATAGTTTTCTAAACTCTATTACTTTTATTTCAAATATTTTTTACATAAATCAATATTTTTTTTAAATATTAGCCATTCCAGAATTTTTATTACGCACTATAATACTAAATTTAAACCTACGACACGATATTAAGAATATCAGATGTATCATTGCGCATAATGGCGATAGCAATACTGGAAACAACCAATCAAATTTTAGCCTCAATACATTCTCTTACTATGCATCCTCGGGAGTGATATACTTTATTCTTATATCAAGCTACGACTTACAATCTTGCCTTATTTTTTAATTTACATTTTATGTCAATTTTTACTGATATCAATGATTTTTACTAATTTGTACAAACCGAGATGGTCTCTTGTAAAACTTTAGAGGTTAAGATTCCTAAGTAGTTATATTGGAATCGTGATGTCAAAAGAATGACACGTTAATTTATGTTACGTGCCATTTGTAAATAAAGACAATTTAGATAAATCTAAATAACAAGATCACTTTAAAACATTTGTAAGAATCGAACAAAACTGTCTTTTTCTTCCTTGATAATTAGTGATAAAATAGTGATAAAAGACACGTAAAGCGAGCCTATATTCAAGCAGAAACACATGTCTAACAGCTATTGAAACCAGTGAAAAATACGCTTTTACATATAAAATTCCAAAATAACTTTAGTTTTCTTCAATAATTACTTTTATAAATACGAGACAAGTCACAATTTCACAATTAAGTACATAATAACGAAATGGCACGTAACATAAAATTCGTCATCGAAACGTTACTTTTCACATCTAATAGTTCAGCCTTTTATCGTGGCGAGGCGCTGTAACACACACTCAATTCAAGAAGCGTGTTCAGATTCCCATCTAAGTGCTCCCCAAGGGATCGATTCTGTATCTTGAAACGGTGAAAATTACAAAAATGAGCGAATTTACTAGAATATTGATAACTTCATTGGTCAATATCTAATAAATTTGTTGTTTTTGTAATTTTTACCTTGTTTGAAGATCGACTCCCTGATGTCATGTCATCCTTGTTTAATGTACGATAAACAACAAGGATGGAGTGATACCTGGGTGATATTCGAATGAGAATCTCAACTCAGCAAAATAGAGTCTTCTACTTCTATCTGTTCCTATTGTCTATGCTTTTCATTTCCGACTTAATAATCAAAAATCTGTTTTCTATGGCTGAACACTTTTGGAACTTAAAGTGAGATAAATATATGTTTGGTACTTGTTTAAAGCGAGAAAGAAAGTTCTGAAATAGTCTAATGCAGGAACAGAAAACAGACCACTGGCTTTTGCGCTTCTTCATCATTGTTAGTCTATGGCCTAGTTTCCACCGAGAGTTTAAATCGGAAACTGAATTAGAATGTAAGAACCAATCAACTACAGTCGAGTATTCCCCTGTTACAGTCGGACGACAGGGAATGCTTGACTGTAGTTGGTTCTTATCTGATTTAAACTCTCGGTGGAAACTAGACCTATGTTGCATATGTCAATAACGTTTTTAGTTGCTATCAGCTGACTAACGGCCTAGCGGCGTTGTTTCGCGCCAACGAATCTAAACAACGAGAGTTAAAAAGGCGGGCTTTGGCTCTGGTAGGGTTACATTGGGGGTAACGGTACGCAATACGTGGTACGTTTGTGAAAATAATATTTGTTCGCGTTTGCGATTGACATACGTAAAAGAGACTATGTCGCAACCATCAGTAACGGCATACTTTAATACGCGCAAACGGCAAGGGTGCGACGAATTACGTTCCAAGGCGAAGATTTTGCTGCTGGAGCGAGATAATCAGACGCAAACGAGTATCGAGAATTTGGAAAAATCTCCGACAAATACGGGAACTAGTCCGAAAATCGTGTTGCAGAATGCTACCACGATGTTGAAGGAAGGCGTTCGGATTAATAAAGCGGTCCGTAATATCCAATTCGATTCTTCGAAAACGTTCCCTGAGAAAACGAATAGACCTAAAACACGAGCCACTCGCTCTCGTCCATTGCCCTCTATGGATGGAAATCAAGCGGATATTAGAGATAGCTTTTTGAAGGTGGGCAATGATTCTTCAGAGATAAAAAAAGTTCCGTTTGAGAAGAAAGGTACGCTTAGTCCGAGGAAGTCGCAGACAACTAAGAAGACATTGAAGGATAACGCGATGAAAGAAACTGAAAAGGAACATTTTGCCAACGGCTCTCTCATTCCATCCTCGTCAAGAAAACTTTCGACGATGGAGAGATTTGTAAAAAATGAAAATTTAAACTTGACCGACATCAAAAACAGAATTAACAAATCTTCCAGATTGGCAGAGCTGAAAGCTATAACGCAACAATTTGCAAAGTATGATCTGGCATTGGAACAATTGCAAAAACAAGATGAGATTAAGAAACCTTATATGCAAAAGTTTGAGAAGGTGGAACTCGAAATACCCGTAAGGTAAAGATCTTATTTGTGAATTTAATTATCAAATATATATCAAATATATATATATATATCAAATTATATAAATATATAATTATCAAATATATAATTATGAAATATATATATTATCAAATATATGTATATATTATATGTATATGTATATAGATGTCCTATCATTTTCTTTTTTTTTTTGTCATACAAAGTCCACAAAAGACATATAAATCCCCAATCAAGGGATTACTTACTCCAATCAAGGAGAGAGATTTGTCAAAGACAGCCAGTCCACAGAGGCAAATTTTGTTTGAGCCTAAAGAAACAGTGTCAAGTCCAGGAAAATCCAGTCCTATTAAGGCATATCAGAAATATCTGTCAGTGGCTGAATCTGGATTAGCATTGCCATATGATTATAGATTCCTAGCTGAAGTATTCAGATGCATAGATACGGTAGTATCCTTATGAATCTGTTAATATGTATTTTTACTTTAACTTTTACTTTACAGACTTTAATTTTTACTTTGTATATTGTTAATTATTTTGTCGTTTAAATTTATGTTTATGATATAAAAAACATGTCAAGCAATCAATTTTGTCTTTAGGTTTCAGCAATGCTGTTTAACAGAAAAGAATTGATAACATTTAATAAACTGAGACCTGCAGTTCAAGAATTGCTACGTCGTAATTTTACGCAAGAGCACCTAGCTCAAATAAAAACTATTTATCCTGATGCTTATGTGTACCATCAAGAGAAACATCGAAATTTTGGTTCAGTGTCCAAGCAAGAAAAATATGAATTAGTTCTAACACCTACGGTTGAAAAAATTAATGGGAGAAATACGCCTGATGTAGATAACATATTAAAAGCTGCGGCTGAAAGTAGTATGAGCCCTACCATACTGCTGGAAAGAAGGAAGAAATTTTATAATGCTTTATTAGGTACATATTATTCTTTTCAAATGAATTTAATCATCACCAATCATATAATACATACACACACACACACACACACGTATCTTTAAATTTATTGTTACAGAGAGGGTAAAGAATGAACATGAAAAATTTTTATTAACCTTTGAAACTCCAAAATTAATGAATATACCAAGAGAGAAAATAGTACGCTGGCATCCCGAATTTGATGTGGAATCTTGCAAGAAAATTGAGCAAGCTGCATTACCACAACCACCTTATGTTGAAAAACCAACTGCTAGGGATGTTCTTGGTAAGAGTTATGACATTGATGGTAGTAATAAGAATTTTGTATGAACAAATTTTATTCTCCATTGCTATTATAAAAAAAATTATTGAAACTAAATTATTGTAATTTATATGCCTACTACAAAAATTCATAAGATCAGGATAATATAAAAAATGCAGAGTATATAGTTTTATTATTGTATATTATATGCATGTATCACACTTAATGATATAATATGGTCTTAATTTGGATGACAATTTTAAGTAGGACAAAAAACTGCACAAAAGGTTGCAAAATAACAATGCGTTTGCGTAGTTGTGAAATTCGGTTTTGCTGTTGCAAAACTTTATTGATTAATCAGCATATAACGCAATCGGTATAAAGGTATTGCTTATGCGTAATACTTAAGCAGTTACATTATACATCCTTGCATTATGCGCTACCCAACCCAATACTTAATTAATAAATTAACTGTAGAGAATGGATTTAAAGTGTCACTTCAAAAGGATCAAATTATTCGTAGAATATGTAGGTTCTCTTCTTTTTTTAATTAATGTGGTCTGGCAAAATAGTTATAACATATTTACACATGAATATTTTTCATTCGTGTTATTTATTTATTTATTTTTTTACAGACAAAGCTAAATCTTTGTTTAATTGTGGTACACGTATGGAAAAGGCATTGCAAAGGCTCGCTGAAGCAAATCTAACTACTAAATCCAAATCTTCACTTTCTACACAAGATTCTACAACCCAAACAACAAAAGATGATATTCCAAAGGTTAACATTGCCATTGTGGACAATCCACCAAATACACCATCCATACAAACTGATCATTTCGCAACACTATTTAAAGGCATCCCTAAGGCTTTGCTCGAAAAGGTAAGAATAATTGCTTTGAAATGGTAGTTGATACTCAACGTTTGCGATTTTATTTGTGTTTTAAAAACTAATTACCACCTTGTTCTTCTCCTAAACTTTCATAATTATAGGTTCGTGCTAAACAAGCAGCCAAGGCATTAGAAGCAATGACGAGAACACCAAACGCAGACAAAGAGGCTGTATTATATTCCAGACTTCCCGAATTAGCAAAGCTCATTCGCAATATTTTCGTGACAGAAAAGAAGGGCGTTTTACCACTGGAGATAGTCATACAAAAGTTAGACAATTCTTTTAGAACGAAATTAATGTTACAAGAAATGGAGGAACACATACGACAACTGTGCAAGCTTTTACCTACGTGGGCCAGTATACATAACGTACGAAAGGTGGATTATTTGAAATTAGATAAAAATGTTGACCTTGCTAAAGTGATTAATCGATTAGAAATTTTAGCCAATGATAAAGTTAAGATAGCGTCTTAATTTATATATTCCGATAAATTATATTTTGGATATCTCTGCATTTTTACCTAATAGTGAAACTATTGTGCTATTTAAGTTTGAAGATCTTAATTTGCACATTTACATCTATATTATGATAAAAAAAGAGCATGCATTTTATTATATGTAATTTATGACATTACTATTTGTTCTTCACGCTTCACAGAGCATTTTTAGTAAATATGATGAAACTATGAAGTATAAAATAAAATATAACAAATGGTAATATACATATATATGCAACATTTTATATTTTCTTTTCCTAGTTTATTGCTTATATTAATAAATTATAATTACTGTATTATATATTGATTTAAAGGATTGTTTCAATAAAATGCAATGATACTATTAATGTGAATAATATTTTGTTGTGAGACTATTTTCAAAAAAGAATATCGATGGATTTATTACTTAAGAAATTAGAGTAGAGTAAATTATATAAGGAGTTTGCTATATTTATTAAGTAAAACTGCTGACAATATTTGTGCATTGCCTCTGATTTTAGTGTATGTTTATTAATAAAGCTCATTGAAAAAAATAACTTCTGGATAAACTATGTTTATGTATATCCAATAAATTATAATTATAATAAAAATACTTATACGTGTGTATATATAATTATATATAATCTATCTATCTACATGGACGCCTCATAGATTTATTTAAATGCGTTTATTAATTTCATATTTAAAACTTGATAAAAAATTATATTTATACAGTAGTTTGCGAAATTAATATTAAATTTTTCTTAATTGATAATATATCTAATTTCATCTTTTGAAAATTTTGACACATTTCAAATTGTTTCCACTGTTTTTATACAGTTTTATGATCTTTTTAATTTATTTATTACAACTTTTAAATTAAACAAATATGTATATATGTGTATGAATAAAAAAGTGCGCGCGCGCTCGCGCGTGTGTGTGTGTGTGTGTGCGTGTGCGTGTGTGAATGCGCCTTTTTTGTTTAAAGGAAAAGAGAGATAATTGTAGAGAAAAAAAGATATCATATTAATCGCACATATTTCTTTATCAACAAGTATAAAAACGATGAAAGATTGCTATATTGCCTGTAATTGTTAAAAAAGATTCATTATATGCATTAATATCTTGCGATAACTTTACGACAGCTGGACGTTTATAAAAATGTCCAGTTGGTGTCAGCGAGTATGCACATGTATATGGATGTATATGTGTATACGTGTGACTTGGACGTGATTTCTAACCTCTTCTTTCAAGTGAGCGAATCAATTGTATTGTTGTATTTACTGTAATCTCGTGACATTTATTCACAGTATACTGCACATAGTTTTAAAGTTGCACTGAAAGAAATTTTTGAAATACCATGTTCCTGACAAACATGCTGTTAAAAAAGGCAAAGAGCAAGTAAGTAAAGCTATTAATAAAACCAAATAAAAATTTAAGGTTAGAATGTATATTCATGTCAATTTTTAATGGGAATAATATAAAATATGTACCTTAATTCACATTTTATGAAAAAAATTGATTTATTAAGTGATTTACTAAGTGTCAATTAAAAGATGAGATTAGACATAATATGTTAACATAATATGATTAAAAAATTATTATTAATTCTAATCTCATTATAGGCATGTCTTAGTCCTTACACAAAGTGTTGTAACCAGTCATCGGTTGGTGCGTATCAGAGATAGATTAGCTGATAAATTAGAATTTACATCCTTTGATCCTCTTAGTAAGTGATTATATACACATACGTATAAGATTATGTATGTTAATTACAATAATAATAAAGGAAAGAACACAATTGAATAAAAGAATTGTATCGTCTAATGTGTATACGAATGTTCAATATATTCTATAAAAACATTTGCATATATTATATTTTTCTTTAATAATAATTAATATATATAATTTTTAAAAATAATATAAAAATAGTAATTATAATATACATTAGACTGTACATTATGAAATATTATTTGATATTTGAAACTAATTTATGATTTCTTTTTGCAGTTCAAAAGGTCACGTTATACAAAGAAAAGAGAAAATTATGTAGCTTATAATTTACAACTATTATAGTGTAACAAGTATTATAATACTACATGGAAAATTTCTATGTGGGATAACAAAAAATATATATTATCTCAAATGTAACATTCAGTCTGATTTTATTTATTACATTCAAATATAATATAATATTAAAATAACACACAATATAATAATATGATATGTCTCTGTCTAATCTATTATGAAAATATAGTTATCTTAATATAAATATATGATGCAAGCAATAAATAATAAATAAACAGAAAATATCAAAATATATGATACGATAGATACTAATAGTGTAATATAAATGACTGTAAATAAATGAAAAAAATCATATGACAAAATATTGCTCTTGTTTGATTTTATTATATAAAAGTACAATTTTGTTTTATTATTTACAGATTTGTAATTAATTATTGACTATAATTCCAAATACATAATGATTTGATACCCTCCCTCCCTCTCCCTGAAAAGTCGGGAAATTCCAGGTTTGATTCCTGGCTGAAACAATAATATTGACAAAATAAACAATATTGACAATTTAGAATAAAGGATGTATATAAAGTAAGACTCCTAATAATTGTAAAAATATAATACAGATTTAAGGGAATTATTTTGGAGTCAACGCGATAAGAGGTGTGCGCAATCTAATAAAATACATAATATATTAACAAAGAATATTTTCTATCTCATTTTCCGACTAGAAAATATTCTTTGTTAATATATTAATTATGTATTTGCTGAAGCTGACTAAAACCGATAGCCGAAACGTTCAAATTAACATCTTTTAATATACATTATACTATTAATGATTATATAAGTGTAGATTGCGCACCTCTTACCGCATTGACTTCAAAGTAGCCCCCTTAAATCTGTATTATATTGAAACAATATTTTTGGCAATAAGTTCTTTACAGATTTTTCTAATTTAATACAATTTAGGAAGGATTATTAGTATTTCAATTTTATTAGTGTTAATTGTGTTGAAAGTTGGAAAATTATAGACAATCATGAAATAGCAATCTGAAATAAATTTATTTAATAAATATGTAGATAATAATGTAATATTTGAAACACATCCAACTTTGACTTAATTGCCTGTCTCATATTATAATGATTTGACTGATAATAATTTCGAATATATTCAATTTAAAATTATAATTTGATTTATAAAAAAAAGGCAAAGAAGCTTTTATCACACACAATTTCATTTTACATATTATTATTGAAAGTTATCAAATAAAATAAAATGCTTGGTGAACAAATGTTTTGTCTAAGTTTCATTCGGTCATGAAAGGACAGAAAGCGAAAGAGAGGCAAATGGAGAATCGGCGAGAGACCAGCCAAGAGTCTCGACATCGAGATTGGGGGTAGATTTCCTTTGATCCTTAACAAGGAACACAAAGTTGTATTATTTCCACCTGGGTTTCAAACGGTTCAAGATCCGCCAGGCGTGAAACACGATCCGCCCTCCTTCTCTCTCTTTCTCTTCATCTCTCGCCCGCTTAGACTTTTCGTCCCTTTCCTGAGATGTTGGAGACTTGTCTCACTACTTCTTATTCTCTCTTTCTCTCTCTCTCTCTCTCTCTCTCTCTCTCTCATCTTCATTCCGTTTTTCACTCAGTTTTGATTGAGGGAGCAACGGCAAAGTCGCGCAGTTTACTGATGTTACAAATTCAATTTCTCCTTAGCCCAGATCATTGTCCACAGGAAAAGGGGGAAGACAGAAGGGATTATATTCTGGAAAGAGAATCGTTTTTTTATCTTTCGCGATTGTGCGTGTGACAACTCGCGAAGGTCAAAATCTTCACTACTTTTTTCCATCTCTCTCTCTCTTTCTCTCTCTCTCTCTCTCTCTCTCTCTCTCTTTCTCTCTCTCTATCTCTCTCTTTGAAGAAAATACTTCTTCCTGAGTATGCACGCATGCAGCAAACCTACAATCTTAAGACAAACATTTTAGCCGCGACAAGCCAAAAAGGATACAAAACAAATCTTTCAACATGCACATTTTGAAACATCACATCAATTTTGTACCTCGCAGATTAATTTTTAACAAATATTAATTGTCAGTTTTTGGTATCATATATGTAAGAGGACGATTGACCTCTAAATTAATAAGACTTATTTAAATCAAATATATATATAAAAAGAAAGTTATTTTAATTATATCATTTATACAAATACATGAGGGGGTCGATTCTATATCTTCAAACAAGGTGAAAATTACAAAAGTGAGCAAATTTATTAGGTGTTGACCAATAAAATTATCAGTATTCTAGTAAATTCGCTTTTGTAATTTTCATCTCGTTTCAAGATACAGACTCGATTCCAAGAATGCGAGTTTATTCATTTGTTGGAAACCGCGCGACAATTCAGTTACTAATATGTATTAACTCGTACTTACTACATAAAATTCTTGCTTTGCAAATGGAATAATCCATGCTCGTGATGCTAATAAGAAAAAGAGAAAAAGATTTTTTTTTTCAACACGAAAAATGCCAGTAGAGAATTTGTGAATCGTAAGAGAAAAGAAAGAAAGCGAGAAAGAGATAAGTATAAACAGATGCGGAAGGAGTCTGGCCGCTCTCTCCGGGAGCATTTCAGTCAGTTTCAGTTGCCTCGTGGCAACTTCAAGGGTGTTTTTTTTTTTTGCGTCCGCGCGAGTTATTCTCCGCGCTTGTTAACAGTGTGCGCGAGCCCGTTAAAGTGGCCTCACTGCTAATTAACTGCGTTATTTTTTACAACTCTCTCGCGCATTTCTATTCGTTGCTCTCCCCTTAACTGCCGCTCTTCTCTTCGCGGCGCGGCGCCCACCCTGCATAACAGCAGCCAAGTTCGATATTTTCCGAGAGTGCAGTGGCTTCCGTTTTATTTATCTTAACTATAAAAGAAGAGGAAGACTTGCAACAACAGAAAATAAAAAGTTATAGTTTACCCAAGTAAATATGTAAGAATAAAGAAGAAAGTCGAATTTTTTGTATATTAAATCATATTACGTTCTACGATAGTTTCAATAAAGTTTACTAAAGTTATTCACCTTCTGTATTATTTGCGAAAGAAGCGGCGAATGTTTCAACGTCAAGTTTATAAATACAGCATTGTAATATCTTACACGCTCGCATCTACCTTTCATCGCCTTTTTTTTTTATTGAAAGAGCAGAGATATAATAATTTAATCCGCAAGACCCACACGCATCGCGTGCGTAGGGATATAAGATCATACGAATAAGGTCTGAGCACAAGAATGTCGTAACATTTACTTAGCCCATTCTACAATGGGCAGTAGTGGATTAAAGAGTAGGTATAGAAATCGACTAATCATAATTGATTATCCTTCTCACATTCGATTATGATTGGTTGATTTCTACGCCTACTCCTTAATCCATTTGCTATTGCCCATTGTAGAATGGGCTTTAGAGACTTAAATTGTAGACATAAGTAACGCACAAGCTTAGGCGATTTATATCTCTTGGAGACATGACAATAAGTTGTCAAACGTGAAAGCTTGTGCGTTACTTATATCTAAGTCTCTCTCATAATTTAAGTTTCTAAGTAAGTGTTACGATAATTCTTGTGCTCAGACCCTAAGAATATCGACGCCTGAGCTATAGAAAGTGCTATATCAAGAAAAACATGAAGAAAGGTTTATGTCAAGAAATGAATTATGAATAAAAAGTGGTCTATTTCGCACTAAGGCGTGAAGATCAGCCTATGTCGGAACGATGTATGGTTTATATCGAGAAAATGAGGAGACGGTTCAAGCTGGTTCAAGTCGTATGAAATTAAAGAAGAGGTTATATAGCGCAATATATTTTCTTCTCATAAATTTTATAATGACTGAGAACAGGAATATCGTCTTGATTTTCAATCCTGTTTCTCACACTCATTTTATTCATATATTATTTAATTTTCTGTAACTAAATTGTGTCATTTATGAGTAATGAATATTGCACTCTCTCACTCTCTCTCTCTCTCTCTCTCTCTCTCTCTCTCTATATATATATA
>NW_017259397.1:114098-126407 GCF_001594045.1 Atta colombica
GGTCGGGTCGGGTCGGGTCGGTCGGGGTAGACGCGGGCGACGCGACGCCGCGCCAGTGGCGGTGCGGTGGTGGCACGGCACCCTTCTTTTCTCCGCCACGAAAAGGTACTTGAAATAAATTGAAAATGGCTGGTATCGCTCTGGCCCCCGGACAAGTGATACCTACATCATCTACACGCACACTAGCCTCCCCCCTTTCATCGCTTTTCACCCTATACCCCTCTCCCTCTCTATCTCCGTTCCGCGTTCTTTTATGAATTCGAAACGCGCGGCGACGTTCGAGTCAGATCGGAATCCGGTCGAATCACTTCAATTAATTTAATCGAGGGTAGATAGGTAGGTAGGTAGGTAGGTAGGTAGGTGGATAGGTAGGTGGGTGGAATAGAAGGAGCGAGGGAGAAATAAATAGTGCGTGTCTTGGAAAAGTTTGTATAGGAAGCTTGTTAATCGGGACTGTACACGTATTTCTTGGCATTGAATCACAAGATTAGTTTGTAACGTTCCAAGTATTAAATCATCATATTCATCGAGGAGATAAATGATGTGATATATAGGTATTTTAGCTCTAAAACAAGTCCTTTTAAAATATATTTAAACTTGTATGTCACTATTACTCAATGATAAACATTTAAAAATCAACACATCAATTAAAACAAAAATCATCTTCAGTGTTACAATTGTAATATTAGAGATGACTTTTGTTAAAAGATCGAAACTTTGTTGCTTATATGTTTAGGTATCAAATTATTCATTTGAGCAAAGACATCTAGCAATTGACTTTTTCTGTTAGTTGTTGATTTTTAAAAATGATGTATATCTATCGCAAAGTTACGCATTAAAAATTTTAACACTTTTTTATTCTTTGAAATAGAAATCGCATTTGTTGTAAAATCTCAAATCCAATATATTGTCTTGTATTCTCTCATTTCTTCTTTTCTCATACGTGAAAATTTATTTATATATATATGTAAGTTTACGTAGTCGCTCTAAAGAAATGGCAAGATTAAATTTTATCCCTGTTTTTGAAAAACGAAATAATATCGCGATGACTCGCGATATTCAATAAGTTCTTGCCGTTCTTGGTTCCAGAGAAAAGTTGTTGGTTTGCCCGGTTTGCGCAGTTTTTCGCGTGCGTTGACGCAGAGCCGTATAAACGAGGGCGCGGCACATACATATACGTATATGAGTGTATATGTATACACACACTCGTGTACGTAATCTCACATATATACGCGCATACACGTAGCAGTAAGCCAAGGCACACACGAGCGCGACAAGGTGTATTGAATCGACGAGTATCATGCAGCTGACAGCTAGAGCTAATTGAATCTTGACTCTATCTATCTGTCGACCCGAGGTTGAGACTCGCCACCGCTACCAACGCCGCGCCCGCCACGAATTGCATTTTCCGTTCGTCGCGGTGCGGTACTGCAATATGGTATATCGCTCCCAAAGAATTCTATCTTTCCCTGCATACTTCGCGCTTCCTTCCTTCCTTCCTTCCTTCCTTTCTTCCTTCCTTCCTTTCTTCTTTCCTTCCTTCCTTCCTTCCTTCCTTCCTTCCTTCCTTCCTTCCTTCCTTCCTTCCTTCCTTCCTTCCTTCCTTCCTTCCTTCCTTCCTTCCTTCCTTCCTTCCTTCCTTCCTTCCTTCCTTCCTTCCTTCCTTCCTTCCTCTTTCCTCCTTCCCTCCCTCCCCCTCCCCCTTCCCCTCTTATTTTCTTTAGCCTTCTCTCTCTTCTTTCTCTTTCCTTTTCTTCTCTTCTCTTTTTTTTCTTCTTCTTCTTCCTTCCTCTCTTGTCGCTTGCTCATCCGTTACTTATTTTTACCCACATTATTGTGTACCGTGAAAATATGTCAATTTAAAGATATAATTATAGCTCGAATCCCCTTCCAACATCTCTGGATGTTGTTACGAATATTTGTTTATAAAATATGTACGTAAACAAAATACATTCTTGACATTCTTGACTATTTTTCTACAAGTTTCAGTTAATAAAGTCATTGCTGTTTCCGATATTGATTAGAAAAAGAATTCTGTTTTATAATAGTGGAATTTGCAATGCCTATGTCATCATCGCATCATGATTACTACCTATCTTCGAAAGGAAAAAGTTGAGTATTCGTAAGCATATGAAAGCACGTCCGTCATTGTGTTTATCAGCTTTATTAATGGCTGCATCATCCAAACAACGTTATAAATATTTTGATGTGTAACTCTTTGAAGAAAGAAGAATCTTGACACGCAGCACCGTAAAATCTTTTACAAGGGATTACAAACATGTAAACGAATATGCGGTTTCGGGCGAGACAAAAACGTCTTCGTGCAGGCTTTCGCCACTGTTTGTATTCACTGTGAGAATATGTCTGTTCAGTGTTCATATGCTATCACGCTTATGTAGCAAGAAATGAGAATGTGGATTGGGATGAGAAAAAGAGTGATGGGAAAACGAAGAGAAAGAGACAAAAGAGAGATGGAGCGAAAAGCCGATAAAGAAAAAGAGGGAGAAAAAGTGCACATGTGTGTGTGTGTGTGTGTGTGTGTGTGTGTGTGTGTGTGTGTGTGTGTGTGTGTGTGTGTGTGTGTGTGTGCGCGCGCGCGCGCTCAGATGTGTGAGAGAGAGAGAATTCAATATAACTGCACACACGTTTATAGGGTCGATGAGAATATATTGGAGCGGATATTGAAATACTTGTTGGTAGTTTGAGTTGAAGGCGAGAGATGCCTTTCTCGATGCCATCTTGATTGCGCAATCGAGGCACCAATGCGGCCCCCGCTACAGAATTTGACGATAAAGATCGCACTTGGATTATGGGAGGCCACGGAGGCCGTTTCCTCCTCCTCTGTAAACGGCGATAATGGTGACCGTTCAACTACCTGTTTCACGACTTTATTCGGAAAGTCTAATTGAAACGCGGTTATACACATGATGCTTCCATTGTTGGATTATTATGAGAGAAAGAATATTGCATCAATTTTTCAAAAATTTAAAGAAAACGTTATTTTTTTCATACTGATGAAACTGTTTATATTTTGTGCGACCAGCTAATTCTTCAAATCTTGTGCGTTTTTAACATTAATCCTGAAAAGGCCGATGCTTTCATTAAAAGTTGTTAATTACAGAGAGAGAGAGAGAGAGAGAGAGAGAGAGAGAGAGAGAGAGAGAGAGAGGGGGGGGGGGAAAGGAGACGTATGATCGTAAAGAGATTCAAATTGACAACGGTTCAAGGTACAATATGCTCGCAGATAAACATCCGTGAGTGCGATTATATTCGGTAGGTAGGTATATATCAAGATTGAACGAGTGCAAGATATGAAATAATTTAGTGAAGCGCGATGGTCCCGAGCCCACCTGGACACACATTAAAAATGTAGGGCTAACGAAACCCTTCTTCTTTCTTTCGTCCTTTGTTATTCAACAATCGGCATGCACGCACACACGGCATATTAGTACCTAAATAATATACCGAGCCGATTATGGTGCATCATCATCAAAGAGTTTTCTAGCTAGTAATTGGTAGTCGGCCAATGCAGCCTAAAACGAGGAAGCGATACCCCAACGCGACTGGGACTCATACGAAAAGAATTCCCTTCCATGCGTATCTGTTATCATTAATCTTCTCGCGCACTTGTGACCGATGAAACTCGACAAGCGCGAAACATGCTGCTTCGAAAAGAATGAATTTAGATCGGAGCAAATGATTATATTATTTATACCATAAATGATTTTTTTTTATAGAATCATTCGAGCCATTGACATCGACTTCCTGAAAATGAATATTCTCTCGGATATTATGAAATTCATTAAATGAAATAAATTGGAAACGAAAAATACTATTGTATATATTTTTTCAATTTTTTCAAATAAATTTCTTTAATCAAAATATTGTATAATTATATTGTTATAATTATATTATTAATATTGTATAATTATAGAGATTAGGCGCTATAATCTTTTAGTAATATTTTTCTTAATTATAACCATATAATTAATATTTTATTAAAACAAAATCTTTACGGAAATTTCATATACTTAATTCTTTCTTATTTTAAGTACATCACTTAATCTCCTTTTTACACAATTCTAGCCAAGCTTAATTAATTTTATAAAATATCTGTATAATGAATGTCCATCACATATATGTACAATATATATTTGATGAATTCATATTTTCTTAACAACTTAACTTATTGTTAGAAAGAAAGATTTAATTTTCAAAATAAAAAATTCAATCTTTTTTTAATTAATCTTCTTATATAAGTTATATATAGGTTTTACTAAATCTTGTTATATCGTTGTCGTACGCAATCATTCAATTTGACATCAATAATTAAATTCGCGAAAATTAATAAATCATCAATATAACTGAGCGTACAGTGTCTGCAAAAAGATCGAATGGTTGTTTCATCGATTGACCTCGAAGAGAGTATAATGCTCTTGTGGAGTGTGGGATATATCGTTATCCGACCCACCATCTTCCAAATAATAACAGTGAGGACAATGACTAGTTTGGAATTCGTGAACGTGAAAGCGCAAACATAATCATAGCACTTGTATCTTGTATAAAAGATCGCATATCCCTCTATGAACACGGACACGATCATGGAACCTTTTCATCGATCGAATCCGATCACCAGTTATCCTTCGATTCTATAAGAAAATACGGATCAAGCAAAGCCATACTTGAGGCAATCTCGAAGGAAACGAATTGTACGTGCGCTTAATTCGATCCTGTTCTTTCGAGATTTAGCTCCACCAGAAAGAGTTCGTTCTCGCGTTTTGCGATAGTATAATAACTGGTAGTTATTGTTGTTATCTTTTAAATTTTAGATTCATCTAAAAAAAGTAAACGTAAAAAACACGTATAATAATTTTAATAATTTTTTGAATTTTGCAAATCACAAAAAAAATCGTCGTCAAAGAATTAATCCGGTAACAACAATTCCGCAAACCACACACAGGTTATGTATTTACATACATACAAACGAGAACGAGTTACAGGTTACAATTTTGTCGAATAACCGCAGATTTTGAACTGTCAAAGATGACAGTCAACAGCGAAAGTATAGAAGGAAGAAGAGAAGAACGTAACGCGCTTATAGCTACACGTACATACAGCTTGGCGTGGCGCGGCGTATTAATGTTGTTACCCATCTCGCAATTCGAGATTGCGTTCTTCGAGACATGATATGCCAAACCGAGCCGAGCCGAGCGTCTTTTGTGCCTTTTATGCTCGTTTCTCCGTATCCTTTCTCTGTCAATCAGCGGAGATCACAATGGTAGACGCGACACATTGTGTAATTCAGAATGAATGCGAGGCCTTCCGGATAATTATTACGCGACCGCGGCCAGTCCTTGCGGTGTGTTTTGTACACATGCGTACATATATACATATATATATGTCATGTATAAATATTACCCACGCACACGCATGATCCCCGTGAAGAAGAGGGCCGTACTCGACAATGCCCCGGGTCAGCGTCGTCATCGTGTGTGCCACCGTATTCGGAAACCGCGCGCGATATCTCGTTACACCGTAATCGGGGTATAATCGATCGCCAAGTTTGTAGCGCAAGGCAAATTGAGGGGCGTGGTGAGAACGACGTCCGGGTGGAAACTCGAGAGTCTGAAAGACAACGGTAGTCGCAGCCGCGGAACAACCGCCTCGAAGAAATTCGAGATTTTTCTTTCTTTCCCGCCGGATCCCCTTTATTTCTTTCTCTCTCTCTCTCTCTCTCTCTCTCTCTCTCTCTCTCTCGCTCACTCTCTTCCTCTCTATCCCCTAAGGCGCATAGTTTCATTCAAAGATCGACACTATATAAGTACATACTTATATGCATTTGTCTTTGCGATTGTTGTTTTATGTTAGTCAAACTGCAGACAAAGATATTAATAAATTATTACTTTTTATTCACAAGTATTGATATGTATAAACATATATTTATGGATATATGTGTGGAAAGAATAACAGTCGCAGATATACATATACTTTTGAGCACTGACTAGGGATAGACAATATCGGTCATTAAAAGTTTGCTTTTAAGTGAAAAAGGAATGATTTTTTACAAAAAGATCTAAAATAGTCTCAAAAATAATTCCTATAACTGATATTTGACAAAGTATCATCTTTCCATGCTGTCTTAAGGCTCCTGAGTAGTCACTATAGTCACGTTGTGTATTGAATAAAGACATTTCACTTGCCTTTTTACGATTATTTACCGACTATCAGGAAGAACAAGGACACAAGGATAACTTGTCATATGGCACGTAATAAAAATTAACGTGTCATTTCTCGCTTCTGACGTCACGATTCAATTGACTGTGATGACAACTCAGGAATCTTAAGTCTTGTCACACAGCCTTAGGTAAAATACAGAAGTTATAATAATATCATAAAGATGATCTGATTTGTTAAATTCATTTTTAAATTTACTTTTAAGTATCAAATGATATGTCATAATAACGTCCTATAATACGATTATGACTTGCAATGTTTTTCATTGGCAGAATTATAGTGCGCAATCAGTGCACATGAAAGCTGTTGCATACTACTCTCATCTAAATGTAAAAAGTGAGATATCTCAATTTTGATTGAGAAAATATCCAATGTGTATTTCATCAAATAGCACAATAAAATGTATTGAATATTTCACGAGCTAATTCTATATTTTTATTAAACATGTCTTTATGTCGATTTGATTCAACGATTTTAAAGTACTAATTCTGTCAATGAAAAATGCTAATAATTATGACTTTGTGTTCTACTTGAGCTTCTGATTCAAAAAGTGTACGGCAATTCTTGAGTCAAATGTTGCATTACCGTTTTGAATTACACTCCCTATTCTCTTGATGTCCGCAGATTTCTTTTTGTTCCCTAAACTGAAGAATTAAAGCGATGAAAAGGAATCGATTTATAAACATTTCGAATATTCAAAATCATGTGACAACAACAGGCTATAAAGGCTATAAAGATGTCTTTTCACAGAGTTTTCATAAACTATACAAATGTTGTCAGAATTAGTGTATTGTCTCTAGGGGAGATTACTTTGAAGGGGAGATTACTTCAATAATTATTTGTATATTAATTGGATGACGTTTATTTTTTCACATCGAACTTTATTACCACATCACAGCATACAGAATATACATTATATAATATATATAATATATATTATAAAATGAAGGAATGATTTAATATATAAGGTTTTTAATTAAAAAATATTTACAAAAAATATCAGATTCTAATTATGTATATTATAAAAGAGAAATATAAATGGAAAAATTGAAAATACTTTAAATATTTTTAAAAATGTATGACAGAGAGAGAGAGAGAGAGAGAGAGAGAGGGAGGGGCTTAGGTAATTAGAGGATCTTGATAGATATTTTGGCTCATAAAAACATATGCAATATTTTTCATCATAATATGTGTGTGTGTGTGTGTGTGTGTGTGTGTGTGTATTTTGAAATAACAAAATATAAAAATTGCATAACGCTTAAAGTATAATTGATTGCAATGTTTATAAATATGTTGGATACAACAGAATCATCATAAATGAGAAACCATATTTTCTGGTTGCAGATAGCTAAGCGATAGATATAGCTAGCTAAGTTAAGGTAAAAAAAATATCGATGTTAAATATATAATACCAAAAAAAAGATCGTAATCCTCTCATAGAATCTCTATAGAATGCTGCACATTTACATTCAATAACACAAGGATATTAAGCGAATGAAATATGATATTTAAAGAAAAAGTTTGAAAATGTTCCATTCGCATCGTCATATCTTTATTTTACTCTTCTCGTAATATCAAGAATTATTATTGAATACATATGGACATGATGATGCTTGAGCGATCGTCATATAAAAATCTCTCGTTTTAGATATCTACATGTAAATTGTATATGACACGGTTCATTCTAATAAATAGAGTTGTACTGTTTCCTACCAAACTCTGTTTTCCTCCCTTCCTCGCTCTTTTTCCCTACCTCCCCCCCTCTCGCTCTCTCCCTCTCCCTCCTCTCTCTCTCTCTCTCTCTCTCTCTCTCTCTCTCTCTCTCTCTCTTTCTCTCCATCTTCCTCATTTTTCCTCGCTGCCCTCCCATCACACGTATTCCTCTCTCTCTACCGTATCTCTTTCTTTCTCGCAACAAGAGCGGTCCTCGATCATCCTCCATCTCTCGTCAATGCGTCCCGGGGACTTCCGCGATTTCTGAATAGAAATCTCCATGGCGGCTGACAATGCCGCGGTACGTGGACAATTGCATAGTCTAATGGATCCGCCTCACATCACCGTAACTTATACGTACGTGTCGTTCGTGAAAAGTGAATATCGACAACGTCCATTCTACGTGTCTTCCTACGGTCCGCGGCTAAAACGCGAGATCGACGTCCTCTATTTTACGTGTCTTCCCGTACGTGTCATCAGGCTCCACCGCGCCTCTCCCTTTCTTCTTCCTTCTTGCTTCTCGTAATTCGCATGACGTTTAACATCCCTTTTATACCGTGTGTACACCTGCCAAAGGAAAACTGACGTGAAGGCGACAAGTCGGAAACTACCACTGATGGCTCGATTGCTCAGATAAAAAAAATTTACTTTTCTCATAAAAGATCATGGACGATCTTTTATATTTTTAAAGCATGACAAGTACAGGAAAAAGTTTTTTTAAATTCAAATTATTTTTCGTTTTTCTTAATTAGCCAAGATGAGTTATGTATGATAAATTAAATTTAAAAATTTACGCGTTCTCTCTCTCTCTCTCTCTCTCTCTCTCTCTCTCTCTCTCTCTCTCTCTCTTTCACTCGTTGGAATTCTCTTCCTTGCATAGTCAATTCTTCATTGTCAATTCTAAAGTACATAATTTATAAAATTTCATGACTCAGTATAGAGACCAGTTGTATGCTTTTTATTCAAGTTATTATAAATCTTCATTCTATTATCATAGAATAATAAGAATTGCTTTAAAACGTTACACGTTTATTATTATATTAAGTGCAGTAATCTCTGTTTTTTCATATATATTTTAGTTATTTAGATATTTGCATTTTTTTGCCCAACTTGCTTCTATGTTCAAAACTAGCCGCGCTCTACCCTATATATACTAAGCTTTAAAATTACGTTCATCGAAACATGTGCTCCATTAAATTTTGATTGATCGTATTCAAACGTATTCATGAACGATTTGCGTATATCCGCTCGACGGAAGAATCCGGAAAAGGTTGTTTGTTACGACTTATTACGCTGTCTCTTATTACGCTCGCGTGGGTAGTTTCGTTCCATCCTCGCTTATCACTTCAAAAGGCCGCAAGTCTCAACATTTTGCCTCCTTGCGCATTTTATGATCCACATTTACCCGCGAGCGCATCGAACAAGACGGAAAAAAAGATATAAAATATATATATATATATATAACGAAGAATGATATGGGCATGCGGGGGTGAGAAGGAGATGGTTAAAGAGGTCTCAACCTTTTGGTGGTTGAAGATAGAAAGAAGGAGACCATGAGAGGAGAGATGGTCCAGGCAGTTACGGCATTATATACCTAACAGGAAGAGAGACAAAGCGCACAAAACACTGTCGGGGCGTCGCTCCGCAAACAGAACCCTTGCCGAAGAGAGGAAAGATGAAAAGGGGAGGAAGAGAGAGAGAGAGAGAGAGAGAGAGAGAGAAGAGGGAACAGAGAGAACTAAAACTTGGAACAAAAGTCCTCACTTTTGTTCCCTCGAAAGTTTTTCAAATTATGGTCGTAACGGCGAGGAGAGGCAGAAGGAGAGGATAGCGGTGCGAGGAGGACCTTCTGTGATTTATACCTCGCGAAGGTTTCGGAATTATTAAACTTTCAGGTATCGCGAAGAAAGAGGTGGAGACGCGGCGAGGTGCGCAGACTCCAAGGACGGGACTTGTACTGTAATTAAGCCGTTTTCTAATGAAGATTGATCGGCCAATTAGCACCGGCCGCCCACTGCGTGTTTATTCCTTTATTTAGTGCCGTCCCGTTAGGTACATCTCTCGCGATTGAGAGATTTTTCTTATCTTACCATCTCTCTAAAAATGCACATTCACAATCATTAAACGTATGTAGCAGTTGCAGTTCACAGAAGATTCATTTATAATTACAACCTCTCATATCTGTTTTGATGATTCACATAATAATAGAAATAAGTTTTCTATAGAATAAGCAATGTTTCATGTTTTCATAATTATAATAAATGAAAAGTAAATTTATACTCTCACCAAATTATGTGTTAAAGTATACATATTATCTCAAAACGCTTTACATCGCATCGAAAAAAAAAACTAAACAATTAAATCTTTGATAAAAGTAGTAGTTACTGAAAAGTAACGTGTAACACAATTTTATTTCCTCACTATTGCAAAAGTATAGGAACTGGTAAACGAAATTATGGCGAGGCGACCAAGTTAGTTACCTTGAAATATCTCGCTTGCTATATACGGTCATCATCGATGTATTTTATCGCAAAACACTTGAATTGTCCATTAACAAGCAATTAAACCGTTGGTAACGAGGCACAATTCAGCGGGCCGAGTCGAGTTTATTCCTGGAAGAGATTAAAAGCTGCCACTTGTGAGTCTGGTGAAACCACCCTTCTGCTGGCCTCGCACCGTCCTCTCCTCTCTTCATCCCAGTCATCTTCTCTCTCTCTCTCTCTCTCTCTCTCTCTCTCTCTCTCCCTCCCTCTCTCTCTCTCTCTCTCTCGATTCTTCCCCCGTCCCATTCGAGCTTCTAGCGGTCACAATAGAGAGTGGGAAGCCTCTTTCTGTGGATCGCACAATGGATATAGTATATCAAACAAATTCAACCCCGCAAAATTATTGGCTAGGCTAATCCCACGTTACCGGTCATGGGGACGATACTTCTTCCATCGACGCCAGCACGTGACCCTGCGACTGTCGAAGGGGTTGAAAGGCGAAAATTCAACCATGAAACATCATATAAGAACGAGCCGACGTTCACCCTTAACCACGATTAATAACATCTCGACGGCCGATAAATCGGTTGCGAATTCGATTTTACATTTCGAGCGACATTTATAAATCTTGCATGAATATGCACGATCGAGCGCTAATCGTTAAAAGAAGTTTATATAATTTTTGTATTAACCGTATTAACCTTCTAGAATTATCTATAACATATCGGAGTAACAAATTATTTACTTCGAGATCGGACGAACTACAAGTCAAAAATCGCCAAGCTTTCATTTCGAAATAGAAATTTCTAACTATGATTCATGTAATTTTTAAAATAAATGATTCGATTTAAATGGTTCTTCAATCTCTGAATATGCCTTTGACTATTTATTGTATCTCTCATTAGAATAAAAAAAATTAACACCTACTTGGATAGTGTATACTTGGAGATTTACAAGATTATAAAGGTTTCAGTTTCTCTAAAAAAACAAAAATAAATAAATAAAAAAAAGAATCTAAATTTCAAAATATTATCAATTTAATATTATATACATTTATAAAAAAAAAACATTGCTTTTCAGTATAATATTAAAATTATGATAAATTGTATTAATAAATGTAATAATTCTCCATTTATCATTACTACTTGTATTGGCTTTGAATACAACTTGGACGATTGGCATTAACAAAATAAATACAAATGCAAGTAAAAATATTAAAATATCTCGCGGTGGATTCGAACGCGAATGATTTAAATATGATTATGTGGAGTGAACGCGATTACGATTGATTTATTCCACGACTCGAAATGCGGTTACGGGCGCAATAAAGATTCTGATGGCAAGTCCGCATGCGACACGTCCTTCATTCTGACAGGATCGAAAGCCGTAAAAATCCTTGTCGGACGAAAGGGTAGCCAGATCTAGGTACGCATGCGTTTGACAGAGGAGATATATTTCGATCATGGATTTTGGATAGCCGGCAAGGATTAGGGGTACACCCCATTCGCGTGTTTGTTGGAAACAATGGGCGATTCGGTTGATTGGCCGTTGCCGGCCATGTACAAGGTATAACCTCTACATAATAGAGTATATGCAGTGTATAATATATAACGTTCGAATAATGACATTCTATTATAGTTTAAACCGATTTGAAATTTCGCCATTCGACATCAATAGTCCAGTGGGTTATAAAAATCTCGGTTAATTTATCGACAGTGTTCGACCTGATGACATAGCGGCAGCATAATATGTATATGTATAAGAGTTGTCTTTTATTTTATTTTATTTTTAACATACATCCAATAATTCCATTCGCAAATAATTCATGCAAAATTGCGGCTATTATTATGATCATTATTATTATTATTATTATTATTAT
>NW_017259397.1:126507-128579 GCF_001594045.1 Atta colombica
AAAATCCGGATTAAGCCATTTTTGCATCAAATAAAATATGTATTAAAGAAAATCGAAACTTTGATCTGAAAATCGCTCACTAGCGATCTCTAAATCTTAATATTTTTAAATAAAAATTTAGAGGTATTCTTTTGACATGAAGCTTTTGAGAGGCCGATTAAAAAAAAATTTGTTTTCTTGTCAGTCTAATATATATATATATATATATGAGACTTTTATACGTACCAACATCTTAATAAATTTTAACTTGTGTAAAGAGGATTGTTAAATTTTATACATAAAATAAATAAAATTCTCCTTAGAGAGGAAGGGAGAGGTGAATATATGATGGGATTTTAAATGTAGTCTATCTTAATAATAATTTAAAGCAGTATGCGCAACACGTCGCGCCGCTGAAGTAGCGCAGACAGTAGATCTCGCGAATAAGGAGCAGCTGGCAAATAGTGGGCGTAACTGGCGATAATTTGCATGGAAATTTTTATCGGCTCGGCCGAAGAGGCAATATCCGGCAGACGCATTTAAGATTTCGCCGCGGCGCGGCGGGGATAATAACATCCGCAGAAACTGACGATCGCCCGTAATGTCTGCAGCGTACCGATGCGGTGACACAAGTACCGTACCGTAAGGCCATACGTCGTTGCGTACACATACAGCCGTTATATCTTCTACGTAGCTTCTACGTTTAGTAATGCACCCTGGGGTGGTGCAACGTGACAGCATTGCCCACCCATATCGTGCTCGCGCGTCGCTTCGAAGAGGCAAAAAAATGGCATCGCGCCCCCTCGTTGCTAGATTATATAGATTCTCTTTCTTTCGCCATCCTATTCTTTATCGCTGCCTTATGATAATATTATTATATTCTGCAGCCTGTGCTATATACGTTAATACGTTTTTTCAAGACTCGCTCGTGTACTCGACCGAGAATGTGTATGTGTGAATTGTGCAATGATTAAAACGTATACAATTCTTCGAAAGGAAGGAGTAAAAGCTTTATAAAAAAAATTCGTGATTTAAGGATTTACTACTTTTTAAAAATTATTTTTATACATTTTTATCTTTAGAGAAGGAATATAGAGATGATGACATAATCGGAATTTTAAACAACGAGTATCGGATATACTTACAATCTGTAATTAACATTATTTCTGTTGAAAATTTAATTTATTCCAAATTGAATCAAGATTTCACATAGTGCACGAAAAGCGAGTTAGTAGCATGGAAAATTATTTTATAATACTTTACTCATACTTTTATGTCTACTCACTTGAAATGATTTTATCGATCGCTAGTCATAATTGTAAAGAGAAAAGCAAGTGTCACTCATTCTTTTACATTAAAATATCCAATATTATTAATTATAGCCCTATAAAAAAGGTAAATATAAGTATACATATGCTAATTGTAAGCACAAGGAAAAATAAGAAATATTTGTAGAAGAATAGAGTAAGAGCAAAGTGTAAGGTCGTGAGGAACCGTGGTGATTGTATCTCCGACGAAACCGAATCGTGAGTCGGTTTTGAGATCGCGGGATCAATGAATTCTCAGATTCGAGAGGATCTGAGATCCAGATCAATATACGCAAGTATATACGACTCGACGATATAAGTATAATACTGATGAAACACGGCTGTTTGATCGGCCGGAAAGCCGTGGCGGAATGCTCCAAGTGCCGTCTTACGGGCGACCTACTAGGAGAAGGCCTGAAGGCCTGAAGGCCTATCCGGTAAGTGCTCGCCGCCACTCGTGTACGGATGGTGAGCACCATATTACTGTGTGACCGAGTATCCAGCTCCCGATTGGCTTCCGAGGAATTCCCGCTGAGTTTCTTTCTCCGCCCGCCATAAAAGAGTATTTAAGAGACTTTTGCGGAAATAAAAAAAAAGAAAGAAAGAAAAAGAAGAGAGGGGGGGGGGGAAATGAGGGGAGATAGAAGCAGGCACGCGTGTACGCCCCGTGGCGGGCACCCCGCCGATCACCTCGACATTTCGTCGTTTTCAACGAGGCCGTTCGAAAACAATCGTGCACAATGCTTAGGCTCCTCGAGCGTTCTTATTTATTATACTTGTAGGTAT
>NW_017259397.1:128679-132283 GCF_001594045.1 Atta colombica
GAGTGCGGTTCCAAACTGGAGACGTGCGAGAGAGCGTGTGTGCATTTTGCCTGGTCTCAATCTCAAAAAGTATATGTGAAAGAACGCACGAGCGCGTTTCTACACATCGTTAAAGAGTCATCCCGAAAGGTGGTGATTTTTTCTTTCTTTTTGTTAAGAACGGTCAATTGATAGTGCAGATACGTTGCAAAAAGGGAATGTCACTGTAACATCTAATTAATAAATGAATAAATTGAATAAATCTAATCGTCTAATGAATAAATTGAAAAAATATTTCATCTTATTTATGTTTACACACACCTTTATAATTTTAATTCTATTCATAGAGAGAGAGAGAGAGAGAGAGAGAGAGAGAGAGAGAGAGAGAGAGAGAGAGAGAGATTTTTCTTTTTAGAATGTCTGTGATATTTGATCAATTCACGTAGATAACTTAATATTTTTATTCTAATCTACACATATTATCTTCTTTTATAGATATTTTTTACATGAAATGCTTATCGGAAATATTGTGGAGGATTATGTCGTTTATGTCGTAAAAAGCTGATTGGTAATTTATTAAATTAATATTTTGTTAGGTTGCCTATGACGCATTGTTCATTTCATGTGTTTGAAGAACTTATTGAATGATATCACACATATAACGTATGCAACGCAATGTTTTCATCTCGAGTATTCCGAGATACGAGATACGAGACATATTATACTACGTACGTGCTATCGACATCGTGAAAACCACTGGCGTGTACATAGAATAGAAACTCACACGACGTGTACACACGCATTTCTAATGCCTCTTATGCGGGTCTCATTGTGCAACGATCTCTCTTGTTATCCGCTAGAATCGTTACGAACGGAGATTCACCCGCGGCAACCCTCAATCGTATGAATGCCGTGGTCTACCTGCCGTGGTCGACTACATCATAAAAAATATATCTATTCGTTTCTTCATTTTTGATCACATATTAAGGATAAGGGCAAAAAGAAAGAATGGAAAAAGAAGTATTCATAAAAAAAAGAAAACAGAGAAAACTGGTTTGTATCTGCATTTACGCAAATGTGGAATTTTCTTTTCTTTTATTTCACTTTTACTTTGTTGCTACAGAATATTATAGCTTTACATTATATTTTATATATATATGTGTGTGTGTGTGTGTGTGTGTGTGTGTGTGTGTGTGTGTGTGTGTGTACACACGCACACATAAATAGTAATAAAATTATACACAAAGTTATATACTATGAAATCCATATTAGCAAATTTAACGTGTATTTTTCTAAACAATAACAATTCACTTTTTTAAAAGTCATTTGACTGTTCTTTTCTTTTTAGCTATAGATATATTAATCCGCGCAAAGACAAAATAATGCCGTCGATCAAAAAAACGTATGAAAAGAAAGTGTGCAAATTCACAATTATTTCTCAGCGTTATTTATCACATTATATTATCATTAGCCGACTTTCCAAAGATAACAAAACGGCTAGCTTGAAAAAGCAGGGAACTTTTATATCACTCTGTCATGGCATATGACATTGGCTCTGAAATGAACGATGCGAAATAATTTGTGAAATAACGTGTGCAGATGTGTTCGTTTGTATAGCTGATACCAGCACGTAGGTGTTTGCAGCCGCACGAGTGGCCGTACGAAACGCGATCCCGCGATCGCGAGATTTCGCTAGCCCGTTGTAATGGACGCGAGTCACCGTGTCGCGCCACGCGAGTATAATCGATGTAGGTAGGTATATCACCATCGCCAAAGTACTTATGGCAGGCAGCGCGTTTATGGCATACGCAACGCTCGCCAGGCGCGCACACACCAGAAGCCTGGCAGCCTGGCAGCGGCCGGACATGAAATCCAGTCGAGTACCCTCGATCCACGTCACGTCTGCCACTGATTAACATTAACTTCGTCGAAAAAATTGTACCAAATGGCAGTCACGTAAATTTCGGCGCTGGTTGACTCGCTGGCTGATTCGCTGGCTGGCTGGCTGGCTGGCTAGCTGGCTGGCTGGCTGGCTGGCTGGCTGGCTGGCTGGCTGGCTGGCTGGCTGGCTGGCTGGCTGGCTGGCCGGCTAAACGTCAATGTCATTCATTTTTTGTTATTTCCTTGGAACGATCGAGAGCATAACCCAGTTTCCGCTTTTGCATCACGTCGCATAATAAATATGTATGATCGCATTACGATGTCAAAGCGCGTATTTATACCTTTGATTTGACGGCAATCATTAAAATTTTGTGGAATGCGCGCTCAGTGTTGTGTTATAAGTTATAAACATAAGTTTAAAACATAAGATAGTATGGTACATATAGCTGTAAATATCATTACATATTATTTCGTGACTTTTCGCAGAATGGCGGAAATTCTATAATTCTTTATTAAGAATTTCTTGTTGTTGGACAGAAATACTTTGTATAATAGAATACTTAATAGTTACAACTACGTTGCAACTTGAAAATTTGAATTTGAATCATTACACGAGACAATATTATATTTAACGTGATCGTTGACGCGAATCATCTTTCGAACAATCCAATGAATGATAATTATAAAAAAGATGAAGAAAAGTACAAAATGTAGAATGTTAAAAATCACAATTACCGTCAGATACGTTGGTGCGCCACTGTCATCCCTGAATATCGTAAGTTACCCCTCGAAAACGCGCAGGGGTGCAGTTAATTCTAAAGCGATTAGCCGCACGCGACAGGGCAAAGGTGTCGACCTGCAATTGACAACGACTCGAGGGTCACGAAGCGAAGCCTTCGAAAGAAGAGATCGCGAGAGGGGCGCGGCGGTGCGGCGATGCGGTGGCTAAAAGGAAGAGGAGGGAGGCGAAAAATTAAATTAAATTGCCCGATCCGTGAATTGGCATATTTGGTCGCACGGTCGCTCTCGGAGCATATACTATGCCGGATTAATACATCTGTGTACCTTATACATAAAGTTACAGGTGTATAGGTTTGACTGTGGGATTCGTAACTCTTCTTTCGAAAGTAACTATTAATTCGAATAATTTCAAACGTCACAATTTTACAAAATTGTGAAATTCAAAAATAATAATAATTTGTTTTTTTTTTTTTTTTTTTTTTTTTTCAAAAGGATTGATCTCGGTGAAACTGACAATTATTACAGCCATGTGTTTAATAAATCAATCATAATCAATAAATCAATCATAGAAGATAGAGAATTATTTATATAAAAACTAATAATTATGACAATAAATATATAGAATCGAATGTATAAGATTAGTCAGTTTATCAAGTAGGAAAAATTTCTAAAGAAGAATTTCGTGAAAATGAAGAACTTAAAGATACAGCAAATTCAGAAGCAATATAGAATTTTTATTTTATTTTATTGGATTTTGCCGAGACTTTAGGGTTGGAAAATAATCTATCCGTTGGCAAATAGCGCTTTAACAGGACGTGACCATCCTTATAGTGTGAATCAAACTTTAAGGAGGTGACTGCGGATTATTCAAGCTACCAACGCCGCCGTCACCCTCGATTATAGAAGACAATTTTAATATCGTCGAATAATAGAAAGCACGGGGTGAAGAAAGGGTACGTGGCAAGGGTGCGCCTTGAAAATCCTATATATATATATATATATA
>NW_017259397.1:132383-137216 GCF_001594045.1 Atta colombica
ATAAAGGAGGATTCTCAGAACTATCCTGATCTTGTGGGTTGGCTACGTGGTAAGCATGTGAAACGATATTCAATATATCGTTCGTATCGAGGATGTATGTTGTCATCGCGAAACTATTCCGAAATGATATAGTCTGCAAAAAGAGAATAATGGGGAGAATGTATCATCATATAATAATCATGTACGATGATTAACGCGAATAATATAATGTGAATAAAGTCGAAATAATTTCATAATTTGTTTCTTTTTTATTTTTATGAGAAAGAGAGAGAATATCTTGATAAAAAGTATATCGCATTGTATTATATTATATTACAACGTGTGGTTGTTTTACCAAGTTGATACAGTATTAATAAGCGCGTTAATAAGATAAACTATATGGAACAATTACATTCTTGTGCCATAAATGCAAAATCGTATCAGATTAATTATAATTCGTTGACGATAACAATGATATATAGAATAGGCTAATATTTCATACATTATTTACTTGGGAGATATTCACCGTACTCCACATAGAAGGCATTTTTCTCATTGCCGAGGCTACTTAAAGTAAATGAAGATGCCTGATTGGACGTTGCTTAAAAAGAATAAGGTCAACATCACGTATACCTAATATATGTATATGCACAGCGATCTCCGAGGACTGTTGCAAGTACTAACGGATGAAATAGGCGTGGGAGGCATAGAAAGAAGCTGATGGAGTGGACGCTCCTTGTTATTGTAGCTATAATGGATGGGCAAACATAGTGACACACGGTAGAAGCCGCACACGCAGGTAAAACCCGCGTGTACGGGTCCCACACGTTAGCATGTACCTGCACCGAGTTCGATTACTCGGCAAATATTGCGCATTATTTCGTCTCAATGTTTTATGAAAGATTACTCAACTAGCTGCGACGTGAAAAATAAGCTATAATTCTGCCATCGGTATGCAGGGTGATTCGCAGTTATTGTCCACTTATTTGTTGGTCTAACTTGCGAATATAAATTAATCTCTAAGGCAGTTCTGCGACTACTGCGAGGAAATATTTATCTCGTAAATTTCAATCAGCGTTTCTTCCTATCTAAGAATGAGATCTTCTTACAAGTGACATATGTTACGCAGTAGCTACTCGAAGCTGTAATATAAAGTTGTAAAGTGTACACTTTTAAGATATTACATCGATACTCGGTAGATAATTATAAAAAGGATAAAGAATAATTATAACGTATATAACAATTCTCATGCATGTGTAGGGAGGAGGGGAGAGAGGGGGGGAGGGAGGGAGAGAGAGAGAGAGAGAGAGAGAGAGAGAGAGAGAGAATATGTCGACTGGAAATTACAATTGACAATGAATTTTCGTTATAAAGTTGAGATTCCGCGTCGAATTCGTGAATGATTTTAGCTTCTGGCGACTTGATGCCAACAATTACAGGATACGTGCAAGCGTTGTATTCCGTCTACAATGCGAAACGTATTTCAATGAGCGGATGGCGATGGAATTCGTTTGGAATGGAAGGGGCCAGAGGCTTGGGGATCGAGGTAGCGATGTTCGCGGTGGAACCGTCGACGTCGGGTATGAGGGCAGGGCGAGACGATCATTGAAATGGAAATGCCATTGACGCAAAGTGAAAGTAATTAATGGAATATGTCCGAGCTATAGAGTGAATTCGATGTCTGACGCCATTGTCACCACGAAGCGAGATACCTTATACTACGAGATGGTAGGTGCTGTTCTATCTAAAGGGTACAAAACTGATGAGTGTTAAAGAGAAAAATTATACAAGAAACAGTGAAAATTTAAATTAACCTATAATACATGAAACAAAATGGAGAAATATGACGAAGAAAATTGGGAAAAAATCAAATACTTGAAAGTGTAATAATATGATACATATATATATATATATAGGTATGCGAAGAATGATTAAGTAAAAACTAAAAATTGTTTCACTCTAATCATCTATAATAAATATTATAAGCACGTATATTTGAAATATGGATATAAATAATTACTTTCGTCAACGATATTTTTTAAATTGATATTTTTGACATTGACGTATCTATTAAATTTATGGTTATGAATATTTAATATAATTAATATTTATAGTATGAATAATATAAGAATAATAACACTAATAATAAATTATTCGATAATAGATAATTTGCCCACGCATACAAATTTGTATAGTAAAATTTTGACGTTTTATCAAAATTTAAGTTGGGAGATTAATTGCGAAAATATAAGGCGTAGATAATAAATTTTTTAGGGACTAGGAGAATTATGTAGGATTATAATATAAAGGATAGGAGACCGAATAGTGTGTATGGTAAGTAAATGAAAAGAATCATTCGTCGAGGAACGGTCAGGTTGCCATCCAGGAAGAAAGAGAGAAATGGCGAATTTTCTTAGATTTAATTAATATTTCATTTGCATACTATTTCTCGCCTTGTGCAGCTTGATGTCGCAGCGCGCCGCATCCTTGCCGTGATCCTTGCCGGCGCGACGTCGGAAAACTAACACTTGGACACGCGAAGAGAATACAGCTGCTACGTCCTCCATCTAGGTGCACCTCGACACTCACGTGCACGTACATATACACCCACATAGCACATAGAACGAACGTTTATAACAGCGCCAAGCGGAGAATGCAGGGTGGCGCGAGCTCGCGAAGCAGCGTGGTGGCTCTCTGTATTTCAATTTAGCACGTCTATTGTTAGATACTAATATTATTCAGTTCGGAATTGTTTCGCGACGTCTCTCAGAGGATGGAAGGGAGCCTTGATTTCTACCGGGGGCGGCGCGATCCCCCCCAGACTCTATTACTTCGTGTTCTCTCTATTCTCCCGACTGCAGATTCTCTCGTATAACAACGCCGAATAACAAACAGTTGAGAAGCGAGGTAGACATTGTTATTATCATGCGATAAAGGCAAAAACAAAATGTAAAAAATGTAAAAAAAATATTATAAATATTTAAATTAGATAAAGCTAATAATAGAAGAAAAATCGTCCAAAGCAATTTTTCATGTATATATCTAATGTTCTGATTGTCGCAAGAGTATACTTACATATTTTCTTAAAGTTACCAAGTAATTAGAGTATTAACCGACAAAAAGACATTCTATTTCCGTTACCGGTATGTGTCATCCTTCGTTTACATTAAATCACATGTATGCACACATAGATTGATGGTACCTACAACGAACGTTTTTTGAGGCGAGCAAACACGGCGCCATGTTTGTCGACGTTCGGCAACACTTTATTCTCTCTTCCGCGACCCGAAAAAGATCTCTCTTCGATTGGCTTCCATGCACTCGTACGTATGTATATTTAAGCGGGCCAATGTGTAGCCACAAGACATGTGGGATGAGTGCGCGTGTGCACCCACATAAGGTAAAAGAACTTTTCTCTCTCTCTCTCTCTCTCTCTCTCTCTCTCTCTCTCTCTCTCTCTCTCTCGAGTCCTATACGAATATAAAAACGGAGAGAAATAGCGAGCGAGAGAGCAAATATTGATGGAAGTTGAAAAAAATGTTAAAAGCCGATTCGTTATTCGGTTAGCTATAGTCGTCGGCCAATAAAAACAAAGACAAAAAAAAAGGGAAAGAAAAAGTAGTCGTGGAAATAAAAATTCTCATTGGAATTATGTAATGTCGTCGTCGTCGTCGTAGTATCTCGAGTCGATTTCTTAATACGATTCTCTGTTAAATTTAAAATTATACTTTTGGATGTAGATAAGATATAACATATCAATGTCATAATCATATGTGTTTAAAATTGACAAGACATTGTTAATTATCTGATGGAAGCGTTCTTAAATTATAAACACGGAAGCTGCTCAATTCGCGCTCAATTCGCATCCAGCATTACATTTCTCTGTAATATTTGAGAAATAGATTTTCCGCGTTTATTATTACACTACACAATACATATACAGTGCACTAGTTAGTCTGCATATAAACTAAGAAAAATTTACTTTTTCTACAATAGTAACATTATATAGTAACAGATTTAACATTAAAGTAATTGTGATTAATTATTTAATCTGGCTTCATCCAGAGGCCTGGAAAATTTTCTCCGAGAATTGGAGAAAAATAGAGAAAATTCTAAATAGAGAAAAATTAAATAACTTAAAACCGATCGACATTGACACGAACAATTTCGACACCTCCATCTTCTACTCTTTAAAGAATCTTAAATTACTTTGCCTCTATCATCCAGTGCTCCCCTTTTTCGTAACAATCGGATCAGTTTCCAGTTCTAACAACCCCTTTCCCCACTCGATGGCTTAAAATTCCTCGGTGCGGACGCGAGACACGAAGAAGAAAGGGGATTGTTGCACTCTCAGACTGCGGATTAAACTCGGTCGCGGCGAAGGTAGGTATAAAGCAAAGGTAAAGAGGGAGGTGAGAAGAGAGGAGGGTGCTATTATACGCTATTATGGATGGTAACCAGTAGCCAAAGGAAGAAACTCTGCGGGGTGTCGATATATTGCCTCCCCTGGAAAACCAGGCGGCCATGCTTCGTATCGTATCGTAAATAATAACCGGAGCATTATAATACCCGTATGCACCGCGCGCGCACAAATTGCCGAGTATATATAACATCGGGCGCGTGTTCAGGCATCGACCTATCGGATATGCGCCTTGTAGAGGCCAGTCGATTATCGGTATTCCATCGATACCGTGTACCTAAGTCTGTCGGCTCGGTACACTACCGACTACCCTGCACTACCCCACCGCACCGACGCGATGTAATTGTCCAAGTATCTATATACGACACAAGGATCGCTTCCTCTATCGTCGAAATATCATTCAAAGAGATATATTAATTATTATATATATATAT
>NW_017259397.1:137316-143235 GCF_001594045.1 Atta colombica
AAACATAACTACACAACGCGCATAATTTAAGATTAAAATATGAAATCATCCAAAAATTCCGCGTGACAACGTGAAGACTCCTTTTATAGAAAGGAGATCTGAAGCGGTGAGCGTATATAAAGTGTGGGAAAAATTGTATAATTTACTCTCTACAATTCTGTATCTGCGTAAATTGAGCGGCAGAATTGAATATTCGCATTGATCAAAATCAATTTATTGAAAAAGGGCAGCGTGATTTGAGATTGATCGACCATGAAACGATTTCGGGAATACAACAGCGAGCAGCGCGACGTCGCGTATCCCATTTCTTCGCCTGCGAATACTATTCGTCATTCGATACCTTTACCTTTCTTTGGTTTGTCCAAGGAGCCAGTAAAATTTTCATTCAGCCGGAAAACAGTCTTTCGTAAAATCAGTCATCCTTCTTTATCTCAAGCGTATCTATAGAAGAACATGTCTCTCGTTTCTTTGTCACAACAAATTACGTTTACTGTGTAGGTATATAATTACAATAATAAGGCTTACCGTTGCAGATAGACTTGCGGAAAATCGCGACATCTTGATCATAGTGCAAGTATAAAATTCGTAAAGAAATGTTATTAAGAATCTATTAATTTAAATCAATCGAAAATAATCAAGTATTTATAAATTATTCATCGCATTACACTAAAAATAAGATTGCCGAAAAATTCAACATTAAATATTAAATATTAAAAAAAAAAATGTTAGGAAATAAAAATTAATTAGCATTCTTTTAATAAAAGATTCTTCGATATGTATTTAATTATTTATTTGCTAAATTATGAAATCAAATATTATTTTTATAAACAATTAATTTAACAGAGGAAGTTATTAAGTAAATTGACATATGTATAGAGTATCAATATCTTATTTATTGTATTATATATTTGCCGTCTATACACTTTTCTTCGAGTAACATATTATTTGGTAACTACGATAGATGATAGTTTCTGGTCGCTAGCGGCCAACCTAAATATTTTGCAGGCATTATACTTACAGGCAACATACACACATACATACACACACATGTGTATATATATATATATATATATATATATATATTACATATGTACGCGCGTATAACACGTTCAATATATTCCGGCAAAAATGTCGAGATTAATTAATCATTAACTATATAACGTTATATTTACAGATTCACCTTCCTCATTATTTGGCTGATACTCGTTCTTGTACTTGTTACCTACACACATATCTGATCTATATCGATATCTTTATCTACACATGTATAAAGTATAGTCTGGAGACGAATCAGCCATGTAGTCTGACGTTTCTCTTTTCGTACTTTTCTACGGCGCATTAATTGCGTCACGCAGCGATTTAGAATCGGCGAATGATTAACGCAGACATCCGATTAAGCGTTTGTCCCAGCTTTCGCGCGAAATATATTGTACAAGGGTAGTATAAAATCAAATACTTTCCCCTCCCCCCCCCATCCCCATCCCCCACCCCCGATTATCAAATATTCTCAATCTTCAATATTTTAGCATTCTCGAAACGCTCTTGGTATCTTCCTTTGGAGACAACAATTTTTATTCTTTTATTGTCTAGTAGAACAGAGTTTCGTCGCGACATTATTAGGTCTTGTATTGTCCGCAGATGTCGATAACGAATAGATTCGATTCTTTGATAGAATCTCTTTTTAGGACGACATTTTTATCAATTATTCTTAGAGTGATAGTTTCCTTTTCAGAAGAGAAAACTTTTTTATGTCATACTTAGTTAATCATCAAAATTATATTGGCATAAGAATAAATTAAATTTAAGATCGCCATCGTATCTGAAGAAATGAAGATTAATTTAAGAACAAATGGAAAAAAAAAACATGAAAAAGAGGATACTTGGAGTATTTTTGTTTTCATTATTAAAAGATTATTAATTTGCGTACGTCAAAATGAAATTATTTGAATAATATTAATTCAGAAATTAATTCAGCTGATGATGACGTATCGAGGACTGCCTCAAGGACAATTTTACTTTGCATGCGAATTAAATTCATTAGGGAATTATTGAAGAGTACGACCAGGCAACGGCGTAATTTTCGTCAGGTCACTCGGAGTAACTGGTCTTATCGCTGGCATCATCGGGACTGGTCTCCCGATAGGCGTCGCCGCCGGTAGTACCATTGGCATGTAGACTCTGGTTGGGTGGTTTGATGACAGTGGGCAGGTAACCGGTACCGGTGTAAGGCGCGGCCAGGAACCGATGCCGCGTCGACGGTATCGGGGTGGTGCAGTATGCGGTGCGGCTCGCGTAAGCCGCCGCCGCCGAAACGGACGCGGCGGACGCCACGGCGGCCGCCAGGGGCGAGAACGCCGACTTGGGCAGACTGTCCTCGCAGATCAGCACCTCCATGGCAGACACCACATCGCCTGCGACACACAGGCAAATTCTCTTTTTCTCCTTTTCCCTTTTTTCTTTTTCTTTTTCTTTTTCTTTCCCTTTTTCTTTTCCTTTTTCTCCTTTTCTCTTTTCGCCAGACACCACGCCCGCGGCGCGCGGCTGACTTTCAACCATTTACAATTTACGTTATCGCCGACTGTATAATAACGATCGATGAAGCGATAGTACCACATGACAAGAGAAATCTGACAAAGGAGATCCTTGCAATTATCCAGATGGAAAATTTGCAATCATACACACTTTATACCGATAACCTTGTTAAAGATACTAATCCAGCAAATGATAAAACGAATAATGAATACCATATCACATTGCGCGAGTGTGAACAATAATAGGTATATAAATAATTAAAAAATTACACATTAAATGAAAAATGAAAAATATTATTTTAATCGCAAACGCACGTAATTTTCTCATGAGAAAATCGCGAAAATTCATATCAATTTCTTTCGAGTAACCAAATATACGTTATAGTTATATTTTTTCAAGGAAACATAAATTAAATTGTAAGAATTTTCCACCGATTTAATAACAATACTATTGATAATGTTTTCGAAATAAATATTGTCTTGTATAAATACTGTCTTGGTTAAAAAATTACTCGAGAAAAGTTAAGGAATCTTACCTTTGCAACGATGAAGAAGCGCTTCGACATCGGCGCGACGTCTCCCAGGGAATACACGCAGTAGAACGTCCACCGGCGAACGTTGTTGCTGTTGTTGTTGCTGTTGCTGCTGTTGCTGTTGCTGCTGTAGCTGCAGTCCACAAGTCTGTTGGATACTTTGCATTTGCATCTGCATCTGAATTTCCCGCGACTCGGGGATGTGGTGGTGATGCTGGTGCTGATAAAGCGCCGGCGAGCAATACGCTAGCGAGCTCGCCGTCGGCCCGTAGAGAGGTGCGTAAGGAGGAAAGTGCACCGTCGTTGCGGCCTGCAATCAAGCGTATTTCGCCTTTGAGAATTAAGTATCGCTCATAGCTGCAGCCTATAATATCGTTATCGCGTCTTTGAATAAACTTCTTTCTTCCTTTTTTTGATTCGATACATTACGTCGGCATAAATATGTCGTATGTTTTTTTTCAAGACAATTTTAATTTTAACTTTATAGCGAAATATTTATATACATGCAATATTTCTGTGATGATTCTATACATAATATACATATGTATATATAAATTTTTTTAGCTTTTACCTCTAAACAAAATATTAAATACTTTTAATCGCAAGTACAGTTAAAGCTATAAAAAAAAGTAAAACTGTTTGAGATTTTTCCAAAGTAAAGATCATTTGTTGTTAATTAAAACTAAAATTATTACGGATTAAAGAAACATTTCTAATCTGCTCTGTGTGTGTGTGTGTGTGTGTGTGTGTGTGTGTGTGCGTGCGTGCGTGCGTGCGTGCGTGCGCGTGCGTGCGTGCGCGCGCGCATTATGAAGATTATAAAGATTATATTCGAGCGTCAAACCGTTATATAATTCTCCTAATTACAACGCTATCCTTTATCATTTCATCGTTCTTATATAAAGGAGGTACAGCAATGTCACGCTTCATGTCTTAACGCCGAGACACTATTTCCAGATTTCATTAACAATAAATCTAATTGTAAGATCTAAAGCGGGAAAACTCACAGCTAGCGGGGGTAGTGGAGGACTAGGCCTAGGTTGAACCAAATCTACTGGTTGCAAAGTCTGTTGCGTCTGCGGGGGACTGCCACTTTTGCGTAAACTGAGATTTTCTGGCGCCGGAGTGTCCTCCCTTTGCGGTGTCAAGGCAGGTGTCAATGGTGGAGTATGCGTTGGACTCTGCGAGCCCGGTTCTGGACTACCCTCTTCTGAATCATTCAGGCTATTAGTGCGTTTTCTCGCCGTCGCTTCAGACTCCGCTAATCCCGATGACGTCGACACCACTGTAACATTTGCCACTTCATCGGAGAACTTTGCATGAAAAATTCAATAGCTCGAGATCGATTCGAACTCAGGATACACTCAGGATACCGAGTTAATCTCTCAGCTCTTAGTAAATGTTGGAATCAAAATATATAAAGCAATTATGGCATTTATCAATATTATATTATTACATTATAATTTTTGCTAAATATTACAAGCCTAATACACTTGCGTGATGAGCAGTTTAAAATGTTGTTACAATTGCTATTGTATTATATGTATAAATCCGACGTGTAAATCCGAGATTAAAAATTCTTGGATAATTTTATATTTATACCTTTGTGTTTTGCAAGGTTTTGCAGTAAAGAAAAAAAGATATAAAATATTTATAATATTTTAATAATTATAAAGATATAAAAAAGATATAAAATAATTATACATATGTGTGTGTGTGTGTGGGGGGGGGGGGGCGCGCGCGCGTGTGCGTGTGTGTGTGTAAATAAATAAATGTTTTACCTAATGAACGATCGGTTCGTAATTCGCCACCGGAATCAGAATCACGATCGTCTTCATTGCCTGTATCGCTGGTCGACAAGATCGTCGTGTTTTCGGAGATTCTAGATCGCTTCAAGCCTGAAATAGACAGGAATCTCTACTTGAAATGCTTTAGTAAAATAAAAGAAAAACCTAAAACCTAAAAGCATATTTCATATCATGATTATACTTGATATTTGCACAATCAAGAATTGTTGAAAATCCAATTGAGAAAAATAACACGTATATATATTGTATAATATATATACAATACATTGGCGTGCAAAAGTCAAAGGCATATCTTTGGCAGTACAGGGTACAAAATTCTCGAGGGTGCCATTACAGCATGCGCGTAAGCACGTGCACGACTATTAAGGCGTCGGCAATGCGTGAAAGAATCCCGTTGGATGATTGGTCGCGCTTAGGAAGTGAAAGTCTCTCTCTCTGACCGCTCGTTAAAAAGTTTAACCGTTCCGTTTTATTAGTAAGGGAGAGATTGATAGGCCGGGGGAAATGTAGCCAGAGCGGTTACGCGGTTTCCGCTTTCACTCCCTTATCCCCTTAACTCACCCTCTTGTACTCATATATACAAACGTCCATTTGCGTGCCTGTTTAAGCACGGGACTCTTTATCGTGCTCATTACTGCTTTCTTAACCGTCATTTCTCCATTTGGTAGATTATTCGGATTTTCTCAATTATATGGATTGGTGAATACGCGATTTGTCGATTGGTAATAATTATTTAATTCTTTTGCGATATATTCTTGTTTTAAATTTGCTTCGTATCTGCAAACTTTCTCATTGCGAGAAAATGCTCATCTAAAGACAATTGTGATAAATACAAATAATATCTTTGTTCCGCTAAATAAATTCCTTTGTAATTACTTATAACTCCTCGTACATCTTTTTCTAAAGGTTGTGATTAATAGTTGCAATTTGCATTATATAATTATCGCTAATTAATATCATATTATTCGATCGATTTGTCTCGGCGACACTGAATAACGCGCGAGCGCGTGTGTGATATAATACATGTATATTCTATATATATATATA
>NW_017259397.1:143370-143922 GCF_001594045.1 Atta colombica
TATATATATATATATATTGAGCACGAATGAACGTTCCTCGTAGGATGCCGAGAGAAAATTCCGCAGCAGGATACAGCTATCTCCACCCTGTCTCCGGCGTGGCATCTAGATAATAACATTAATAATTGACATTCGAGAACGTCAAAGGAAAGGAATGCAATATCAAGAGTCCGCGTTAATGTAGCTGCTGGCGCACCAAGAGGATGATTCTTAAACCCTCAACGTGTTGTATGATACGTTTGTATAAGTGTTGCACACACGCGTTTAGAGCCACTCCTTCTGTAGGATTCGCCCGTAGATACTACTATTACCTATACCAGCAGAGACCGTTATTAAAATATCGTTCTTTCAGGGATGACTCCCGACTCCCGGCTACCCCTCCGGTTTCCGACGTATGTACCACACAATGTTGAAATTCTTATCCTTTTGTAACCTTCGTAAACTCAGCGATAATCAAGCAGGCTTATAATCAAGTTTAGTGCCAGATCTTTTAAGATATCAAGTATATATCCATGCTGCAAATATTTGTTTAATATATATATATATATATAT
>NW_017259397.1:144022-144547 GCF_001594045.1 Atta colombica
ACATGAATTTAATCCAATAATTTGTAAAAAGTAATATCGTGAAGAACTTGAGATATCTATGATATTTCAAAATGCTCCCTAGTAATCTGACAATGAATGGCGGCTTACGAAAGTGTCTAATCAATGAAGGGAAAGGTGAGAAAAACGAAACCATTGTGAAACGTCACCGCCCTTTGGACGGAACGGGAAGCAACGTGGCTCAATAGGGAACATAGTATCGCGAACAGGAATCTTTTTCTTTCCTCTCTCCACTCTCCTCATCTCCCTTATACGTGTCTTGTATTTCGAGAAGGGTATGTGTGCAATTTATTGTAATCTCTTCTGTCCCTGGCACACACGAATGAGAGAGATCTAACTTCTCTTGGATATCTTTCGACGCGGGGCAACCGTATATACTTTGCGTGTATTTTGATACGCTAGAAAGTTAATAAAACTCGTTGCGTCGGAAAAGAAAAGCATACACACACACACACACACACACACACACACACACACACACACACACACACACACACACACACACAC
>NW_017259397.1:144647-149265 GCF_001594045.1 Atta colombica
ACGCACGCACGCACGCACACATTTATGTATATTATACTACTAGTCGTCATAGACTATTGGATGAAAAAAATACTGTCGTTGTGACTTATCATAATCATTTAAAAGGTATATCCAAGAACAAGTTTGGAGAGTTTAATCTCTCTCCTTGAAATTTTTTATTTATTTTTTCATTTTTAATTATAAAATATACAACTTTTTTACCATTGACTCCAAGTAAATTTTTTGTTGTTACATAAAATATTTTTTCTCTTCTGAAGTCTCCTTGATTATAATCTACATGTAAATAATTTCCGGAACTTCCATTAGTCAAAAGATATTTTGACAGAGTCAAAATACATAAAGAAAATTTTCGCAAGGTTTTTCGCAAGGAGTCGAAAAACAGAATATACACTGAGAAATTAATAAGCAAATTAGTTTAAGCTCAATTATAGATTTTGATTTTAATAAATATAGCTTGCCTTTTTTTTTTTCAGAAAAAATCGATTTATAAAATCTAATATTTTTCTATTAAAAAAATTGTTGCTAATTTATGTGCCAACAGAATAAATAAAAACCATCTCTGAAAGAAATCCTGGATACGCTGATGTGGCGCTAATCCATTCCATGTCAGCAATAGATTTTATAATTTAAACTTGAATTGAATCAAATACAAATATGCTACAATAATATTATATTATTATTATAATAATAAAAAATTTCGTCAACAGAAATTTGTTAACAAAACTTTATCGTATATTTCTTTTTTCGATTTTTTCATTGCATACTTGTCTTCAGAAACTTGTCAACTTGACAACTATCCTTGCAATCAAAGTAGTTGGAATAAGTATGTAGCTTTCATGAGTATTCGATTACATGTGTAATACGCATTTGGCATTCGTCACAGACAGCTCCGTCGACTCTGCACGCATTCTTATCAGTTATCGTGCGTGGTGACTTGGAAATGGCGATTAATTAGACGTGTTTGACGATGTACATGCATATATGAGTGGAGCTCGCATGCCGTGCACGGACCTCTCTAGCTCTCTCTTGACCGACGATGACAAGACGTACCACGTACCTACTCGAAGCAGATACACGCGCGGCGCGGCGCGGCGCGGCGCGTACAACCCTACAACCAGCGCTGAGCCGTTGAGCCGCGGAGCGCAGCGGCGCGGGCGACCGGCGCGGCGACGGATGGCGGGTGTTGTTGTAGGTCTACGCCCTAACCTGCGGCGGCATGGCGTATCAGCACACGGTGGAGACAGACGCGGACAATGGAATCATGCGAGGACAATACCGAATAATTTAGAATGGCACATAGATATCGGGAGAAGCTTCGGCCTACGACGGCGGCGCGGCGGCGCATAATAGAGATAGAGAATAGGAGTAATAGGACACAGCCTGCGGGGCAACTGTGGAGGACACGAAACATCCCTATAAATTAGGCTTTCGCGAAATAAGCCTAACCATTGCACGCTCGCAACGCATCTTGATACAACTATTTTTTTTTCTTTCTACTTTCCTGCATACGCTTCTCAGCAAGATTTAACAATCTCTTAAGGATATTCTTTCTACATCAATTCATTATATATTTCAATTTAAGAAACAACATTATAACTCATTTATTACTTCTCAGCCCGCATATCGCAATGAAAAAAATCAATGTGTATATCGTTACTTCCTTATTCATATTATACATGGAGAAAGGAAAGTATGTACATTCAATATGAAAGAAAGTGTATGTATAATCAACTCCGTATTCAACCATATCGATTTTACAAAGACTTTTTGGATCATATATAATAATATATCCATTTTCTCGAATGCTTTAACAGAACCTTAATCTTTCTAGCACCACAAATTTTACGTTCGCCAATTCTAAATCCCGAGATTATACGAGGGAGATGGAGGCTATGAATTATCAGTTCCTATTGTTCGTAAGCTCGTAAAGTAACTGGAGGGTGTACGCGAAACTCGGAAACGCTTTCTCTTTCTTTGGTCGCACATGCGATTGATAAATGGCTTTTGTACATGATGTTAATTTCAGGAAGCTATTAAATTACAGTTGTGTGAGCTAGAATAATTTATGCCGAAAGTTTTCCTACTATAATCTGAGATTTAGCATTTAATGTGATTCAATAATTTAATACTTGTTAATGCATATGATGCATTTATGAAAATTTATAATATACTATACACATGTATATAGAAGAAGAGCAAGAGCGCGCAGCAACAGCAGCAGCATTTATAGATTCGAACCTCGAAATGGGATCTAAGCAATGAGAAAAGACTCTCATTATTACGTATCGATACGCTCGGAAAATAGCAGCGTTCGATCTGCCGCACAAAAATGATCCTACCAATTCGAGGGCCTACCAATGCGAGAGTTCGAAGAAAAGGCAAGTTCCTTATCAGCACGAAAATAGAGGAAAAAAAAACAGAGGAAAAGAGGAAAGAAGAAAGAAAGCAGAAACGTGAGACGTGCGGAGAAGGAAGAGCTCTTCAGTCTGTATAGCAGCAACAGCGAGCAACAGCCCGATCAGTCATTAAATCGTCGCGATTCCCTTTTATTTCCAAGTCTCTCTTTCTCTCTCTCTCTCTCTCTCTCTCTCTCTCTCTCTCTCTCTCGCTCACTCGCTTTCTATGTGTATATGCATGCACACGCATGCCCGTACATATCGCGTATGTTTGTGTCAGAGCAGCGCTTTACAATCATGTGTTTTCGTTGTGAAAGGGGTACGTGAATATACGGCCACGAGATTGTGTGTACATACATCCCGGGATGATGGATGGGGTGAGGGCCTAGAGAGAAAGAGAAAAAGATATAAAAGGGTAGGAAGCGTAGAAAGGACACGAGAGAGAGAGAGAGAGAGAGAGAGAGAGAGAGAGAGAGAGAGAGAGAGGAAGGAGGAGGGTAAGAGACGAGAACGTTGGAGAGCGATCGGGCGTAACGTTTTTAATTGTTTCGCGCCCAGTCATCTTTTGTTTTGGCGTTTATGCCTCGTAAACGTTTGCCAAGCATGCTCTCCAAGCGTGGTAGGCTTCCTCGGAAGAGGGTGGGTGCGATTCGCCCTTCCTTCCCATCCTGTCGCTTCCATTTCCCCGCTACAGGGGTTCCTTCGAGAAGAACTCGTCCTTCCACATCGCGTCTATTTTCTCGCTTCTATTTTCCGAGGAATATAATGTGATCGTTAGTTTTTTCCCTTCTGTTCGCTTCCCTTCTGTGCGTCGAATCTACAACGAATTTACAACATTTTCACAACATTTTTCGACTGAATGTTCAATACGTTACGTTCGCGATGGGCTACCACGTTATTGCGTGGAGAAAGATTTGCGTCCGCAATCGACTCCGGTCTACTTATACATATCGTATATACTTATAATTCACAATTGTTTTTATTAATTACCAAATTATCAAATCCCATCTTAATCTTTAACTCTTTGAGCGTATAAATCTTTTTTTCTGATTATTATTGTATTAATTTGAAAATTGAACAAGTTATTATATAATAAAAAAAGTTAATATTTACAATCTTTGTATTAAAGATGTCTATATGTACAATCAAGACAATTAAATATAAGATACAAATATATGTATTTTGCTTTGATAATAAAAATGAACATTAGTTTTTTTTCTTACATCAATCAAATATTTAAACGTACGTTCTCCGACTAAATTAATCAAGTCGACTGGATCGAATGGCCCTTTTATGCTCGCAAAAGTAGCCGAAGGGTGAAGCCTCTCGTTGGAGTATCTGATTTCCATCGTTTTTTTTTTCTTTTCTCGAGAGGGCTAAACGTGGCTTCCGAAGATTATTTTAATCGCTTTTTATCGAAATTAGGTCGAATTAATCATAATTATGCGATGAATCATTATTGAAATGTTATCAATTTTTGGAACGCAAAAAAAAAGGATTTGCGTGTGTTGTTCTAGATATGCTAAAGTTACTTACAGCTTTTTAGACAATGCTTTTAGACATGTAAACGCACTTGATCTTATTTCTGTATATCGTTGTAATAATCTTTTCAAAAGTTTTTTTTTTACTAATATTTTCATCGGTTAGTATAAATTTTCAAATATCTTGAAAGAACTGAACCTGCAACAACAACTTGACAGATGCTCAACATACCTTCATATATCATCATTCTGATATCTCCATATCTGAAGAGGTACAGCTAATTTTATTCGTTTTGTATTCACACCGAGTTACCAGCGTGAAATCATGTTCAAGATGATATTTAGCGACATTCCCGCGGATCTTGTATCGATCAACAAAGATCGAGCTGTCAAGGCTCTTCATAGACCGCTAGCGATCCTAGGGGAATCCGACAGAGCATAGAGGACGTAGTCGAAAACGCTGGTAGAAGTTTTGTTCAAACACTCTTAGAGACGTGCTCCTTCGGCGGCGTTGCACGTGTACGTGCATTCGACCCCGAGAGCGAGTACACCTATGCAAATAGGTAAGGTCGGGCTCGGCCTTACTTATCTGTCCGCGTTTGTGTTCCCCGAAGTCCCGCTGACTCTTTGCAAACAATGTTGCCAGGCACGTCGTAAGTAGCCATGCGAGCCGACGATGCTTTCTTTCTCTCTCTCTCTCTCTCTCTCTCTCTCTCTCTCTCTCTCTCTCTCTCTCTCTCT
>NW_017259397.1:149365-160147 GCF_001594045.1 Atta colombica
TATTCGACTTTGAATTTGATTACTTAAATCGTGTTTACCTTGCCGAGTTCCTGTGACTTGTGCTTACATATTAGATATACTTGAGAACATCGCAAATCGATATAATGGATAATCGATTAACGGCTCTAGCTGTAGTATTAATCTTTTGGTTACATTTTATAATTAGACACTTCAATTTTCAATTTTTATATATATATGAAAATAAAATTGATACGTTTATTATACTGCAATCCAAGAATGCAATTAAAAAATGATTTTTATCGTAGAATAGTTTGACTAAGAGATCAACTAAGAGTTATTTTCACAAATGGCATTACTTTTTAATTAACTTACTTGCAATGAATTCATACGACAAAATTTCAGCTGGTGAACCCGGATAGATATGAGCTTTTGATGGAGTTTAGAAAAATCCGTTTTTGTGCGATCGAAATCTTTCTTATATGTTGTTCGTTCCCCACGTTGAAGACACGCCGCGCCGCATGAATTCACACGAGCGCGAATGCAAGGAAAATCCAGGGGAGGGGGACGGTGGGCGTATTACATTGGGGACGAAATAATTTCCTGGTGTCCTCCGCAGTCACGAAGGACGAAGAACGGAAGCGAACTGGTCTTTCACAAAGTTTCTTGGACACTCGAAGAAGCTTCTCCCTCTCCTGCGAGAAATTGCCGGATAATGGTCCCCAGTAGACGGAGCGACCAAGTGATCCTTACGGGATAAAGGGTGTGTCGCACACGTACGTACAAAAGGCGCCTGCCGCGTGCGTGTGTGCACTAGTTTCTACAAAGCCTCCCTGCTGCTCCTTGCTCCTTCCCTCCTACTCCTCCATAGAGAATCTCAACGGAAAGACCAAATCTCTACATCGTCCTTTTCGACGTAATGATTGCACCGTGCGGCGCTTCGCCCTTTGCTACGCGAAGCCCACCCTCGTGTATTTCGTCGCTCGTAAATGTCAGTTAATATACTCATGTAATTGACTCATGAATAACTCGAAACTATTCGTAGCAATCAATTGTGTGTCTACATACACGCAATTGCAATATATTAAAGTCAAAACCCATATCATCATAAATATGATTTACATGCATTGTATCTAAAAAGATTCAAATTAAAAAAAAATAAACACTCAAAAATAAAGGTCCCATGACAAACCTCTAAAATTAGGAGATATTAAAATCTTTGTATGTTACAGTTACAGCATGCTAAATCGCGGACAATCTATTATTATTTTTATAATTATATTACAAATTTTACTACAATAGCTATAATAACAAAGGTATATTCAATCAAAAAATAATAAATTGTTAATTGACAAGTCAGTTTTCAAGAAGGAGCATTATTATCAGAAAAATGTGTTCGGATAGAGCATGGAAGAAAATTACGAGAAATCAGAAAGGATGTTAAAATTTTATTTTCGTACTGCCAAGAATGAAAACTTTTTATTATTTTTGCCATTATAATAATTTGACAATGACGTTGCAATTTTTTATGACGGTAACTAATTGAAAGCTAAGATCGGAAAAGTCATTTTTGAAAAGTAACTTATTGTTATATGTCATTATTATTATATGTCACAATTAAGCGTTTTATCTATTGAAAAAAAGTAACTTGCTATTTGTAATCCGCCTCAATTCATTATTTTTACTCATTACTTTAATGAATTACTTTTTTTCAATAAACAACGCGTGATGGTAACTTACTTTTCAAAAATGACTTTTTCAACCTTAGCTTTCAATTCGTTATCATTACCGTAAAATATATCATAAAAAATTGCAATGCACATCACTTATTATCTCTGCATATTGTGTAATAAAAATTAAATTATCAAAAGTAACGATGCTTGGTGAAAAGATTGAATTAAAAGAACCTTAATCTAAAATCGCTAAAATTTTCTTTGCATGTTCGAAAGAAAGAGATTCTTACTTTTTTTTTTGTAAAGTCATAAGTATCCATTTCTTTAGCATAAAGTATAAAAAAGTAGATATCTCTTTCCCTGTTCGCGATATAATGGGGGCTCATCGAGTTTCTCTCCACTACCGAGAATACACCCACCCACTTGGTAGCAAGCAACCTCGTGATCTCTCCGACCTACTCAGAGAAAAAGAGAGGGAGGGGAGAGAGAGAGAGAGAGAGAGAGAGAGAGAGAGAGTGTGTGTATGTGCGTGCGCGTGTGTAGGTGGTGCGCGCGCGCGCTAGCGACTAACTCGGGATCCCCCGCAGTCGAAGGCACTGGTCCGAGAAATTCAATTACTGCTAAACTTCTCGACCGGAGACTCTTCTCGGTTCTATACTAGTGTAAGCACTCTGTTTCGAAGATCTGCCAGAAAGACATTTTACGTATCTCCCTCGTCTCACAGGTACATTTGGAATCGTAATTGAAACCAGGTGCATGCGAAGGGTTTCTATTGTACTGATGGGATACTATCTTTATCGCTCGTGGTTTCTGCTTTTTTAACAATATTTATTATACCAAAACAATCAATATTACTATAAAATGAAGTTGGACCAGCAAATCACACACAGCATTAATAGTTTTATAATAAACTAACTGTCAGAACAATAAGTCGAGAATTAATAAATCGAAAACGTATCAAGTTATCTTCAATGCCAACGTATAATTAGTCTACGTTTAAAATGAAATCTAAACAAATTTTTTTCCTATTCAAATAATTTTCAAATAATAACAATTAACAAACGTTAAATTTATAACGCATATATGATGTGTTCAATATATGTTAAAAATAAAACAGAAACTTTTACAGATATTATTTCACAAATCTTAAAAAAAGTTGAGATAAATTTGAGTAATTAAAAATTGTTGATTTAATAATTTATATTTAATTTTACCGATAGATGTAGTTTCAATTTTAAATTTTCAACAGATTCCTTCCTTCACGCGCGCGCGCACAATTCAAACTTGAATCAATTCTTAATTACTTGAGGAAATTAGAGAACATTTTTTTCTTTCGACCTTTCCGTTTTTTTCATCGGCGACAAACTTCATGTTCTATACGGAATCACGGAAGCATCTCCCTTCGCAGGGAGAAAATGTTCGCTCATGATATTCTTCGTCGACATCGTTTGCCTTTTTTTGCACGCTTTGAATTCGCCAGAAGGCGATCGCTATCAGATCTCATACCTTCCTCGTCTTTTTCGTTTCTTTTTCGCTCTCTACGTGGTATAATCGGGTACTCTGTGATATACCACAGAAAGCACATAGCTTACAATAAAAATTATATAAAACGACAAAAAAAAGCATGCACAAAAATAAAAGCAAATGTTTTATGTAATTTGAGACGTGTGACAGAACATTTAATAACATATAATGTTCTTTTAAATTCTTATTGTATTTATTTTTATTATATTAAGCTTATTTATTATATTAAGCTTATAGATCTATTCACTTTGCTTACACTTTTTACATTCACAATCAGCATCTTCGCTTTCTTTCTTTTCAGCGCCAAATATATATATATATATATATATATATATATGTATATCTATTTCATTTTAAATATAAAAAGTGTAAACAAGGCGAATAGATCTTGTCTACTCAAATAATAAGCTTAATAATAAGCAAACAATTTATTTGAAAAATATTTTTTAATATGTTTTACACCTAGATTTTCTCCAAAATGTGTTATTAAATAATTTATCGAACGAAAGAAGGAAAAAGAAAAAAAAATGAATCGCAATAATAAGGTGTGAAACGTAATACGGTGAGCAATTAAATGGATTATTCCGCATACTCTTGTTGCAAGTGCAAATTGAATGGACACGTGTGTAATAAAACATGACAATGCGCAAGTAGATTTGATTAACGACAACTATATTTGCAACGCGAGTGCAACGAAGGGCAATCTCTTTTGAACGTCACTGCCAGAGGTAACAATAAAATGCGATATGAGCGATAGAAAAGCGCTACATTGATTCGAGTGTTCGTAACAAACCGATAATCGATTATAACTGTGTTGAAATAAAATGATATCAGCTGAAAAAAGAAAGAAAAAAAACTGATTCTGATATGTGAATAGAAATGCGTATTTATTTCAGATAGAAATGTCTTTCGTAACTTTTTTCACATGTCTACATTTTCTGTTAAAGGCGAATTCTTTGATCTTAACATTCGCCGCGTTTATGTAAATGAGAAGTGCGTGTAACGCGAAATGAATATATAGATCATGTACGAAACAATAACCAAGGTTTTCAAATATACGATTGCAGGCTAAATATATATGTGTGTGTGTGTATGTGTGTGTGTGTGCGTGCGTGCGTGCGTGCGTGCGTGCGTGGGTGCGTGCGTGCGTGGGTGCATGCGTGCGTGTGTGTGTGCGCGCGCGCGCGCGCGCGCGCGCGCGCGTGTGTGTGTGTGTGTGTGTCTATAAGTATATTGAGTTATCTGTTGTCGAAACTGAAATGAACAAGCTGAGGAATTTAAAATAGAATTGTCGATACACAAAGTAAGGTGTCAGAAAGGTGGAAGAGTTTAGATTTATCAAAACTAGGAGCGAGAGCGTGCTTGAGTATAAATATCTATATACAGTAGTATAATGTTGAGAATGTAAACGTAAACGCGAGCATCTCGTTTATACTTTACAGTGCGAGAACGAGTCGTCGTTTTGGAAAAGAAGTTGGCGAAAGGAGAACGAAAGAGTCGAGCGCGAATGAACGGAGAGAATTAAAGGCCGTCGTACTAACGAGTACGACTTTCGTTTCGAGTGGCATTCGAATATAATAAGGGCCCGCGCAAGCTTGTGACCATTATTTACTTAACAACATTATGGCCTGCGGCCACTTGCCCTACTTAAGGCGTGGTACGCACGTTCTTAATGGGCACTCGTCCGCAACTCACGCGTGTGCACATGCGCGCCCGCTTCTTAGTCGCGTGCCACCGTTTATTATTGCCCCTGTGTATGTCGAGCTTTTACTATATAAATAGCGATACTCTACAACTTCCTTCTCCTCTTTCAAAGCGCCCGGCTCACTGCGTTCTAATCGAAGATGGATGAAGATACTATGCTTACTCGCTAAATTCGCTTATTGCTTTGGCAGGGAAATTGCGCTGCCGGCTGCAGTAAGTAATTGTTACAATATATACGAATATGAATATATTGTACGTTTTAACGGCGTGTTTGCATATTATATATTTTATTTTTACAATTAGAGGTACGTATTAATTAGAAAGATTTAATATATTGTGATATAATTGTGTTTGAGGAGAGAGTTTATAGTATAAGAGAAAGGAAAGGTTAGCGCCTAATAAATTAAGGGATGATCTTTTTTGTTTGCAAAAAGATCAAACTGTAGATAATACACTATAGGTATTTACATATAAAATAACAATTTGATTGAGCTTACCGATATCGCTCTTTTCCACCTTGGACTGCCGATATTCATCTTGGGTGGATCTCTTCCTCGTAGGTAGGAGAGCTGCACATTCAGCAGGCTGATGCTGAAGTTGCGTCTGAATATGCACGGCAGCGGCAGCGGCGGCCGCCGCGGCCGCCGCGGGTATCGCGATTCCCGTCGGATTCGCTACGTGCGCCGCGGCCGCGGCCGCAGCCGCGGCTGGGTGCGGGGGCGGGCTACCAGCTGGCGTCGTACTAGCGCTCGCCGGTAGAACCGGGCCAGTATTGCAGCTGCCGGCATTGTATTGCAATTGCAGGCCCAACTCGCGCGCCTCGCTCTCTTCCTGGGCCTGTTGCCGTCTCAGCGCGACCTGAAACAATGTGTTTGTTCCTCGCTAATCGACAACGATCACATACTTGTACATTCTTTCTCTCTCTCTCTCTCTCTCTCTCTCTCTCTCTCTCTCTCTCTCTCTCTCTCTCTGTAAAATTACCTAATATTTTCATTAAGCGATACCAATTGAGTTGTCGTAAAAAATGTTTCTACATAATAAACGATATCCACTTTGACATCCATTGTGTGTAATTGAATACTCAGATACTCTCATATTCCGCGAATAAAAAATAACATCGTAACATTATTTTTACTTTCAAATCTCGTAATCTCTAATAAATAAAAAAAAATGTAATTAAAATTACAAATATTACATAGAATTTTTCTCTGCCTCTCTCTCTCTCTCTCTCTCTCTCTCTCTCTCTCTCTCATACGTACACGCAGTTTACAAATACGTGAAAAAATCACAATTGCGTATTGTGATCATTCTGTTAGAGAAAATTGGACGTTTGTAAAAAGAGAATATCGAAATTTGCTTTATTTAAGCAATTAATCGAATATAAGCCGTGATCATATCAACGACACTTTTAAAACGCACTTCTCACGTATATGTATATTGTATAGTATTACAATTTACTCTTCGATCTCTTTCTTTCTCTTCCACTCCCCCCCCCCCCCCCCCCCCCCTCCCCTCTGATTTAGTAATTGTATCCATGATTTGCCGGCTACATTGATATTTGCGTCTACAAATCTCTGTCATTAATATAGCTTGTAAAAGAAAATAGAATATAAATATAATATCTATGTATTTATTAACAACACATTAATATAATGCAAAGAGGAACAAAATACTGGAGAGAGAGATTTAAAATTAGAAATTAATGCTCCAAAAATGGAAATAAAAATTAAATTCTAAAAATCAAATCAAACTCTTTTATTAATACTTTTGCCCATTCTCCAACTCTATTTACCCATTATGATGACTACGAAATCTCTCAAATACATGTTGCTCTCTTACTTAAAAAGTAATAAAACACAACTCAAAATATCAAGTTTTCCAGAAAAGGAATAAATTATTTTCAACTTGATAGAAAAATATTCAACCAATCAAATAACATCAAGAAAAATGTTTTTAACATGACCAAACATCATTTTTGTCATTCTAGTATCATGATCCTTAAGAAATTATTCTTTCTGCATGAATTTCAACAATTATTAAAGTTACGTTATTATAATAAACTTAATTGATCGTTAGGATAATACTTACCGACTTATTTATGATAATAATTGAATCATTTTTCAAATTATGTCACTTTGGAAGTAGATAATATATGCTCTATATCTTGATACATTTTTACAGAAATTTAAGCAACGAACCACTATTCCAACAGATAAGATTTAAGATTCTAGTGGAATTGTAAGTTCAAGTCTTTCTCAATCATAAAATTATCGTAAAATTATCGTCATCTTATTCATGGCAATTTTGTGTATTTTTCCCATATTTTTCCCAAAAAATTACAAATTAATAGTTTATATATATTTCTCTCTCTCTCTCTCTCTCTCTCTCTCTCTCTCTCTCTCTTTCTGGAAATTAAAATAAATATTGTGCTACAGCTAAAAATTCCTTTTATACTTAATCGCAATAATAAAAATTATCACAATGGTCTAAGACGTTCTTTTCAATATTTCTTCAAAATAATCAAAATTACATGCCGGAATTATAATGCACTTTATGCGATAATTTTTTCAAGTCTGCAAGTAAAATCCCAATAGAAAAAGTTTGCGTTAAATCGAAATGATTTAAAATTTAAAAACAAATCTCTTCCTTTTTTGAAAAAGAGAAAAACTGGAGACGCGTAAAAGATGAAACAATAAATTTCATCCGCGTAGAGATTGTAAGAGGAACATCTTACTTGAGCAGCCATGACGCGTTGTCTCTCGGCGATAAGAGTGCACTTGGCACAGACGCAATCCCGCCATCGGCAATAGCGCTTGTGTCCCTTGAGCGCGGACACGACTCCGTGATTACGACATCGCGCGCACTTTGGGGTCCGCTGATACCTCTCGGCACTGGCGCGCAGGAAAAACGCGGCCGGCAACACGTGATGTTGCTGTTGCTGTTGCTGATGTTGCATCAGTTGGCCCACGTCGACGCCGAGACCGACGCCGCGGGGTAAAGACATGATCACACAGCTGTTGGACGTTAACGTGGTTCACTCGGCTCACTCGATTCACTCGGCTCACTTGGCTCACTCGTCGACAGGAGCGGCGAAAGCTCTCAGCGAGGGTAATGTGTACTCTACTACTCCCCGCGCGCGATCACTTACAGCGATCACCAGACTGCATCGGACGATCACCGCGCGCAGTGGATGATTCGACGAGCCGGGCGCGAAATCTTAACCGCGTACTCGATGACACTCATCCCCATGTCGAGGGCACGTCCAAACGGACGCCTCCACACCTCCTCTTTATCCTCTTGGTACGATATATACCTTCTCGGCGGGTGTACCCGTCGACCCGTCGACCCGTTGCGATCGCATCAATCAGGACCCAATCAGATCAGGCTCTTTACTTTACGATTTACGCGCACTATCATCGAGACATGACATGAACATTTCCACCGTTACGATTGATTACGATTGATTACGACTGATTACGACTGGTTACGACTGATTACGACTGGTTACAACCGTTCGCGGCAAGAGCAATGGCAATGCATAGGCGCCTGCAATAGTAGACGCGCGCACGCGCCTGCTCTCCCATAAGTTGGTACGCGGCTGTCGTAGAACGTACGGAGAACAACACCCTCTCGTTCGGCTGCCGGGGGCCGAAATGCGGAATCGCATCCCGTGATACACGCTCTCTCGCCCCCTCTCACTCCCTCTCGCTCGCCGGCATTGTCAACAATTGCAGCATCCCGGGTGAGTCGATTCAGGTAGCGCGCGCGGATAGACGGTGGAGGAGAGGCGGTAGTAATGCGGCGCGGCAGCAAAGTGGGAGCTCAACGGGGCCACAGTTCTCCTCTACCTAACGGTAGGAACTAGGGAGACGAGAACGCGAGAGAGAGAGAGAGAGAGAGAGAGAGAGAGAGAAAATAAGGAGACAGAGACGGATTTCACGGGAAGGGAGGAGACAGGGCAGAAACTAACGATCCCCTCCATACTCCACGCGAGCGCGAAATAAAACACTGTGCCACAGTGTTCCACCCCGAGACCTCGGCCAAACGCGAGGCCTCACCGAGCCACAGCCACGCCTCTACCGTCCGCCGATTGGCAGACTCGCGCTGTACCAAACCGAGATGTTAAGAGTTTATATCTACTGTCGAGTGAAAGGGGGACATACCTAGCCACGTACCCACCTACCTACCTTTGCCCACTCACCCCCCAAGTCAACCGTGTGTATCTTCCGTACGACGTTGATGCTGATGATGGTGGTGACGATGATGGGATGGTGACGTTGTGATGGTGGTAGTAGTGGTGTTAGTATGATAATGGTGTTGGTGGCGGTGGTGGCGGAGGAGGCGGTGGTAGTGGTGGTGGCGACGGTGACGATAGTGGTAACGGTGGTGGTAGTGATGATGGTGGCAGCGGCGGCGGCGGCGGCGGTGGTGGCAACGGACAAACACATTACTCTTTTATTTAAAACCCGTTCCAGCATAAAACACAATGCGAAGCGATGCTCAGACGTTTCTCCACGCTCCGCCTTTTGTTTCAGCCGACTGTTCTTAACCACGCACGCCTTTCTCGTTCTCTCCCTCTTTCCAGAAACGTATCTTCTCTTTCTTTTCTTTCTTTTTCTTCTTTCGTTATATTCCTTATTTCTCTCTCTCTCTCTCTCTCTCTCTCTCTCTCTCTCTCTCTCTCTCTCTCTGCCCGTTGCTTTCCCTCTCTTCTCCCTTCGCCAGTCCTCTCTCCCATTCGATCTCTTTCGTTGGATACGGTCTATAAACCGCAACCAACACCGTCATCGCGACGAGTCTTCTTTGAATCATATTGTACAATGAGATTTGAATAGAGAAGAGAGGAGGGAGAAGGAGAGCAGAGCCCCATTGTCGTTTCACCAATGGCGGCCGATTTTATAGTGATCTAATGTACAGATGTTATTTACCCCGCAATGAGAATAGAATAAAAGCATTGTGCGCATTATGATTTGAATCCCGTATCTCGCTACGTTTCTATACCTACCCTCCTACCTACCTACCTACCTATCTACCTACCTACTTACCCTCACTCTATTTAGCCCTAACACGCATGATATACGTAATGTACAAAAGTGTACAAAAGTTGCTCACGTTTCCGTACTTTCGTTTAAGTTCGAAAAATACAAGAACAATGCTTTTGTAATGTCTGCAGCTAGTTCGAATACGTACCTATATACTCCGATATATATTACGGTTTACGAATGATTATACATATACGTATAAATTCCGAAGATTGTTCCGACAAGAAGGATATACATGTATATACAAGTAATAATAACGACATGTATATACAAGTAATAATAACGACGAGACTGATAATGAGAAGAAAGGACTTGATAAAAAGGATTCATAGAATCATCAATATCGATCCATTGATTTTTTCTCTCGAATAAATCTGAAAGATTAAAAGTGTGAAAAAAAACACGATTGTCCATCACGTACCAAATATATTTCATATTTTCCATACGCCCTTTTTACGGGCGGTTCGCTGAATTATTATCGTGGTTAAATATTGTTGTACTTGTCGCAAATCGTAACGTAATAACGTGTCACGCGCAATCTCCAATTTCCACTCGGTCAAATTATCCACATTGTAATTTAGCAATCGATGAAATTGAATACGTCTGCTGCGAGCATCATCGAAAGTGTCACACATATAAGTATGTATACGTGTGTGTGTACGAGGAAACATAAATATAATACAATCGCGAAATGACGGGAAATGACTTTTTTTGATGATGCTCATGGGAAGAGCGTTTTTCATTTGATGGCAAATTTGAGCAATAATAAAAAATGTATTCTAAACGCAAAGAGAGAGTTCGTTGACGTCGGCGTATATCTATGTGTGTGTGTGTGTGTGTGTGTGTGGTGTGTGTGTGGTGTGTGTGTGTGTGTGTGTGTG
>NW_017259397.1:160247-162747 GCF_001594045.1 Atta colombica
GTGTGTGTGTGTGTGTGTGTGTGTGTGTGTGTGTGTGTGTGTGTGTGTGGGGTACGTATATACAACATAGACACGGACCTTTTTTACTCTCGCACATCGGCCACTCAAAGTGAACGTACATGCCGATGGGAAAATCAATAAACCAATAGGTTCGCCAATACATGCCCGTTCATTAAGTATCATGTATGTACTTTTCGTCCCGAAATCCGAAACGCAAAATCGGAGAAATCGTATAAAGTGAATGAATGAAACCGTTATCCATCAAAAGTTGTTCACTTTCCTCCAGCCTAAGAGGATTAAGCCAATTAAGCTCCTGATAAAATCGATTTCAACAATTGCAAAATTGTAATTGCAATTTTATAAAAAAGCAATTTGATAATGTGCCACATTACAAGTATTTTTATAGATACAATTACTTGTAAATCACACTCCTCTGGCATTTAATGAAAATTATAAAATAACCGATTACGTTTCGTTGTAAAATCTTTTTCCCACGAATTCTTCAATTCTTCCTACTCTCGTTGAATGTTTCCAAAAGTATCCGACTTATCTCATCTGCAGATTCAAGTCGAGTTAATCTGTTCGGCGGAATACTACATATATTGTTGTCGCCTACGCCCACTCGAGATTTCCCGCGGATCGCGTGCACCCTTAGAGAGATAAATAGCACGATCGAGATCGAAATCGCGGCAATATCGAATTACGATGTTTGCAAACGTCGAATTTACCCCTGACGCTGTACGGACGGTTAGGTTGGTCGAATAACAGCCGTGATCGGAGATTAGATTAGATTTACTTTTACGTGGTGTCGCCACGTAAAAGCCTCGTATGGAAGAAAAGCGCAGGTAAAAAATGCTTATATTATATACATAGACGCGCGGACGTTTCGATCTTGAAAGCTTATATCCTTAGCTCTTATTGTCAGTGTACCGCCTGCCATAATAATACATGTAACCTGTTTGCTCGATAGATACGATCGATACGATCGAAAGGAAATCCAACAGATCACTTCGATATAAAGTTTCATGTAAATCCTAATAACAATATGCCGCCTCTTATACACAGTATAATGTATAATATGTACAAGTATAGGTATGTACGCGGTAATTATTGTTGATACGTTTATAAATTTTATTAGTCCATTTACTTGAAATTATTTAAAATGTATCGATTTTAAATCAAGCGACGTGCTTAAATTGATGTCTTCATTCTGAAAGATTACTTTGATTTTGGTCACAGGACTCGCAGATCTGTCTCTTTAAATAGGTAACTACTGTCTCTTGTCCAAGATTTTAGACTAACAATAAAATCTAAAAACTCTAAAGCTGGTTAATCTTGTTGATAATTCTGGACGACATCAGCATACTAGTACTATATCAGTGCATACGTGGTGTCAGGTAGACGTGGATCCATACATGGTGGATTAGCGCGCGCCTGCATTCAGGTCGCTGCTTCGGATCGCGCGATCTCGGGATCTACGCAGTGTTGCACTGCGCTGCGCTGCGTTGGTGAAATGTGAAATACCGTACCTATGACTTTTTGACGTGCTTTTAACAGATTGAATTGAAAATGGCTCCGTGGCTCTCCCGCCGCGCCGCGACATCCGTACCGAGCGCATACCGAAACGGACAGGCGGAGAGAGACGCGCGCGCGAGAGAGAGAGAGAGAGAGAGAGAGAGAGAGAGAGAGAGAGAGAGATGTGTATAATTCTTCTTTTCTTCCCACTCTCCCACATTTCGATCTCTCCTCGCCGATCTATTTATCTACCTACCTATCTACCTATCTACATACCCCTCCGCGCGGATTCCGTCGGACTCTCTCTTTTTATTTTTGCACATTCGCTGATGCAGCACATCGCAAGCTGCACTGGCGGAAACGATGTTGGGAGGGGAGAGGGAGAAGGGAGGAAGGGACTGGACCGGTCAGTCCGTGCAGAAGGGGATGAGCAGAAATAATGTCCTGGCTCATTTTTTAAAGCCGCCCCCATCCATCCGCCGCGCCGCGCCGGTAGGATGGTGGTCGGAGTTCTACGGGGGAAAAAAAAGTGACGGACGCGCGTAGAGGTATAGGTGCGGGTGTGGACGTAGACACACACGCACGCGCGTATTCGGATCCGATATTATACGGCTTATACCGTTATACGTGATAGCCCGACACGGCGCGGCGCAGCGCGGCCGTGGCCGGTCTGCCACCGGATGTGAAACGGTCAAAGCCAAAAAGCACTCTCCGCCGAAACGGGCTATATATTATCCGCAACCCTTCAAATACAGAACCGTCCGCGAAGAGATCCATATATAACGTATAACGTGTGCGTAAGCTCCACTTGTCCTGCGAAATCCCCAGCCACCGTCTCTCTACTCGAGCTACTTTAAGTATTCGCAATTTTACTCTTTTTCTTCTCTTTCTTTTTTCTTTTTTCTCTACTTTTTTCTTCTTTCGTTTTTGCTTCTTTTATACAAAAACTAATTCTCTAAATAAATAAAGTTTGTAAATATAGTTT
>NW_017259397.1:163926-166658 GCF_001594045.1 Atta colombica
CCGTTCAATTCTAATATATCATCTATGACTATAATTTAAGAAAGTGTTATATTTTTTGTAACAAGATAAATTTATTTCAGCTACGTCTAACTATCATTGTAATGGCAGCAGCAAAATCAGATTGAAAAATTGAGTATTACTTCTTCATCTCTGTTTATCATCAAGAATATCGTTCTTCGGAACATGTGCCAATGCCAAAATCATACTATCTATTATTTGGCTTGTACTATTGTAGAAATATTTATATTTATCATCGGCTTTTTGATGATGATTATAAACATCTTTCATAAATTCGCCATCCGGAGTGAAGAAGAGAATCCTTGGAACGTAAGTTCCGTCCGGTTGAAATTTTGCTTCGTCTTGTGCGGGAATCTCATCTTTCTTCATACCCACCATAACAAAACTGCATCACGAAAAAATTTATATAACCAATTTAATATTATATATATAGTGTCCTTCTAATCTTTATGCGTTTTGTTATCTTTCATTTGTGTGCATTTTCCCTTCCTATATTTATCGCTTGATCTAATTGTATTCTTCAACGTCAAGTTTAGATGTCAAGATGATAATACACTCGCGATATCATTCAAAAGTTGAGTTCCATCAGCGAGTATCAGTGATGATACTCGCAATTCCCATTCCCGCCAATACACTGAGAGAAACTTTTTGGTTACGCACCTTTATTTTAATCTATACTGTTATTATATTATAAGGCGCCGCGGACACGTTTTCATTGTCAATAACAGTACAAATCAAAATAAAATTCTTGTTATAGTTTAAGATTGGCCGAATATTTTTGTTTTTTATTCATACTGATTGGATGATTAGTTTCTGAGAAAAAAACTAGTCATTTTTCAAGTTTAGACATTTTTTTCTCAAAAACTATTGATTTGCATAAAAAAATCTCAGAGATAAAAAATGTCCATTTTGATTCAATTAAGCTTACAGAATTTTTCTGGAATTTTTATTCCAAGTTTAAATTTTTTAAACAAAAAATTTTTTACAACTATTTAATGATCATACAAAAAAATTAAGTGTATATATGTAGATGTTTTTCCGCAGAATAATATGAGGAATCGAATTAAATCATTTTTAGCCACTAGAACGTTGGTTGATTAATGAACTTTCTAAGTGACTTTTTGAAGGTAAATCGCTCATCTATTATTGCCGTGTCTTCATCATATGTCATATGTCAAAACTTGTGTGTTTCTTACGTCTACAACTTAAATCTCTAATAAAGTAAATGTTACGACAATTACAATTCTTATGCTCAGATCCTTACTTATCATTATCAATCTCCTTTGATTTGACATGACACATTGACAAATTTTTGTTTTCTTTTCATGGCTCTGTTTTTCAAACTAAACGGTAAAACATTAATATAACGACATTTTTTCCATAATATCCATTTCATGTTCCTTCATCGCTCGTTTTTTTTTTATTAGATAATATATCATTGCTAGTTTAAAACTTACAAAAATAAATGCGACATTTTTATAAATCTTGTATAAGTGACACGTATAAAAAGTGCAGTTTTTAATTGCTTATATCTTATATATTGATATTATATAAAATTAATCTCATTAATTGCACAAGCGTTTCAATTTCAAGAAAATTTAATTTCTGACTTTTTAATTCGCGAATGTACTACTTTAACTCGTAAAAAAATATTTCGCTTACACAATGTATGATTGGATTGGACATTTATGTTAATCTGAGATCGATGCTAATTAATAATATCTTGTAGGTATGTACAAGATACATATACATATACATATACATATACATATACATATACATGTCTATAGTAATTATTAGAATCATGAATCTTGCATGCAAGCCTCTTCGGCGGCACGTTTATTGTATGCACAGTAATTGTATATAACATATCTAGAAACAGGAAATTACCTTGGTGCGTGCCGCACGTTTTCAAGTACAAATAAATTCCGTCACAATTCGACAAAGTAGAGAAATATATATTTTTACGTAGTAACGTTCCGCGCAAAAAATACTTACTACTGGCTAAGATTGAGAATTTTGATCGAGTTGGTGAATTTAGGCTTCAATTTCTCGCAAGTCGGACAACCCGGTTTGTGAATTAGTAGAAATATCGGTTTCTTGTAGATTTTCGCCTCTTGGAAGCCTTTTTGTAAATTTCTCCATTTGTACATGCGTTCAAAATTGCGGTTAGAATCATCGTCGGCAGCGGCGATTACATTTCCGAATATGTAATAATAATAGATCAAGGCTGTAGTAACGTTCAGAAAACCGAGATATTTCGCATAACGCATGATTAGATTCCAATTGGGAGAGATGTTAAGTTTCTTAACTTGATTCACTAACACATTTGATTTTATACATTTGATTTTATACGAATTACGTGTCAATTTAATTTGTGATAAGGTAAGTGGTTTGAAACGTTATTTCAGCATTTTCAGCCAACTTCGCGCTTCGTTCGTAATAGCATACGAATGCCATCTATTGGCGGCACTCGCAAGTAACTGAATACAAACATTTCAATGTTCAAGTCAGTGCGCTTATACGCTTATTATGGTTTACATTTTGATATCAGCTGATGGCCGCTGTCGGCTGCACAGACTGCGCTGACTGGGCCGCTCTAGTCGTAGTTATTGGTGTTTTCTTCTGCATGCCTGTGTGATACGTCGGCATGTATGATGAATTTATGCACACATATTTTATATATATATATATATATATATATATACGAGTTC
>NW_017259397.1:166695-168051 GCF_001594045.1 Atta colombica
ACACACCATACACACACACACGCACCATACACACACACGCACCATACACACACACGCACCATACACACACACACGCACCATACACACACACACACACACCATACACACACACCATACACACACACACGCACCATACACACACACACCATACACACACACCATACACACACACACGCACCATACACACACACGCACCATACACACACACACACACCATACACACATACACCATACACACACACACACACACACACACGTGACAAACGTGCGCGCGCCGGTCGCTTTGAGTCATTTTCTTGCGTGTTTCTTACGTCCGTGACGTAGATGACGCAGACAACAGACTTGCAGGATTGCACTCTGTTCTGATCTGTATAGGTTAGCGTTGACGCAGGTTAAACGAAAGATTTGACAGAGCAGTGAGAATGGTGGGAAACACTCTTGTCTTATTGTGTTAATTTTTTATCAGTCGCACCAGACTGCTAACCAATTTATTGTTTCATGGAAAATATTGTGTGCACAATATTTCGAGATATACTGGACGAAACTACATTCCAAGATTCTAAAAAGTCAACAGTACAAAATGAAGCCTTTAATCGAATTCGAGGAATGCTTACGGGATACTCCCAAGTTTCGGTAAGATTTCTCCCTACCCCCATACACACCGACACAATTTATTTCGTACAAAGGAATAGCACTTGTATCTCTCAATGATTTTCTGTTATACTACTATCCACTTACTAATCGTTTCTAGATAGTTTAAGTTTAATACATTTTTTAACTTAAGATGACATTTTACATTAAATTGACTATAAATGATAAAGTGTGTGAAATGTACACTTTACAGATTATGCATCGAAGAGGTGGAGAAGAATGTGGATCTACTAGAACAAAAATTAGATAAGGTATCCTATAATATTATAAAATCTTATTTAAACATTTGTACATCATTAATTTAACTTTCGCACTATCTGAAAATGATTACACTTAATGTAATACATGAATTAAATAATATGCAAATAGTAGACAATTTAATGATAACAATATGACAAGAGTAATTTTTACATATAATTATCACGTTATAATATACATATATATGTGTAACCGACATCTAAAAAATCTATACCAATTTTATAATTTTTTCTTTAGGTATTAAAAAATTGCAGTCTGACTATTGATACTGGAAAAGCCTTTGTTGGACAGCAAAAGTAAGTTTCATATAACAATATACTTTGTCTTTTTCAACTTGTTGATTGTACAACTTGTCAATTGTAATCATTTTGTCAAATATACCACATTAAAATTAACTAAAAATATTATGAAGATACAAAGGAATATATAATATAATCTTTTATAATG
>NW_017259397.1:168151-174731 GCF_001594045.1 Atta colombica
TGCCAATGAATTATATATTAAATAACAAATAAAAAAAATTTTCATCATTTTCTACATTGTATATATACCCATATCTTTTTGATACACACGCACACATGCACATGCATGTACACACGCACACGCACGCATATACTTAACACACACACACACACACACACACACACACGCGCGCGCGCGCGCGTGTGTGTGTGTGTGTGTAATGATACATCTTTAATGTTAATAATTATTATTTTTCTTAAAGCCAATTTGCCAATAGTCTATGGGAATTATCTTTATACTTCAGCGATGATCCAGAAATAATGGCATTTTTAAATAAGCTTATACATGCTTTACAAGAAATGAATAAGTATCATACTATTTTATTAGATCAAGCTTCTAGGACTGTGATGAAGGATCTTAATAATTTTATTAAAAGGTAAATTTTACACACACACCGATTTTCAAACAAAATTGACAAAAGTTCTATGAAATTCTACAAAATTTTACGTCAATCTTTCCTTAGCGATATCAAAAGAGCAAAAGAGACTCGGCATTACTTTGAAAGAATTTCCAGTGATCTTGATATTGCACTGAATAGGAATTCTCAAGTACCGAAATCTCGGCCTATGGAATATGAAGAAACATCAAACATCCTGTCGGCTACTCGATCATGTTTTCGACACACTGCTTTAGATTATATTCACGCTTTGACAATGCTGCAGGCGCACAAGCGACACGAGATATTAGGCACATTATTAAGTTATATGCATGCGTGTATTACTTATTATCATCAAGGTAGCGATCTTGCTCAAGATTTAGATCCTTTTCTCAAAGATCTCGATGAAAATTTAATTCAGATGAGAGGTGATTCGAATAAACTCGAAAAAGAAATGGAAAATCGTCATATTTATGTTAACAATCGAGATTTGATTCCTTCTCTGGTACCTGGCAATTCCAAGATGGAAGGCTATTTATTTAAAAGGACTAGCAATGCTTTTAAAACTTGGAACAGAAGGTGGTTCTGTTTGAAGGATCATCAACTAGTATATCGAAAAAGAATAGGTGACGAAGGTTATACAATTATGGAAGAAGATTTGCGATTATGTACTGTAAAACCTGTAGTTGATTGCGACAGGAGAAATTGTTTTGAAGTTTTAAGTCCGACAAAGTAAGTAGATACCAGTTTCCAATTTGTGTAGTAATTACTATAATACAACAAAAAGTAAAAGTTAAATTTTTCATAAGTGAATAAAAAATTAAATTTCCATTTTCTAGAAGTCATATGCTGCAAGCAGACAGCGAAGAATCGTATTTGGCGTGGGTAACTGCGATGCAGCAGGCCATTGGCGCTGCTATTCAAAGAGGCATGAGTGTAGTTGCCAATATTAAGCCACATGAATTACAATCACGTGATAGTCCTGCAAGACCATTGACAAGACTAAAGTCAAGGTGAGTATTGATACTTTTTATGCTGTCGATTTGTATTGAAGAGATGAGAGTATTTTATTACAAGTTATTATTTTGAAATTTCAGAGTGTGGGAACAGTTATTAAAAATCTCGGGTAACGAGGTTTGCTGTGATTGCGGCGATGTTAACCCACGATGGGCTAGCATCAATCTAGGCATTACGCTTTGCATAGGTAAGCTTTACTCAATAAAATGTACATATTACTTTTAACACGATGTGACTTGATATTTTTCACGTTTATCTAGAATGTTCTGGTGTACATAGAAGTCTTGGGGTACACTACAGTAAAGTTCGATCCTTAACATTGGATGATTGGGAACCAGAAATACTTAAAGTAATGGCAGAATTAGGCAATTCTGTGGTAAATAGCATATACGAAGCTCTACCTGTACCTTCCAATATTACTAAAGCTACACCAAAATGCAATGGGTATATAATGTCATGATAAATTGATCAGCTATCTCCTGTTTAATGGCAATAAAAGAAAATCTTACAAAAAATATTTACATTCCCTTTTCTCTAGTAACGTTCGAGAAGCTTGGATAAAATTCAAATATGTAGATCGTAAATTTGTAAAACCTCTGACTGATGTAATACCAGCTGGACATCACGCTAGTCGCGAGCAAATGCGATTTCGAAAATGGAGTGTGCGTAAATTACGTCGCAGACCACGCAGTTGCGATAAGATCGATAATAGTAATGGCAGTAAAACGTTAACATTATTACCTGTCAAAGAAACGTACCCTTCAACGAGCTCGGACGAAAGTAAACATACGTCAATCGACAGTTTGAATTCCGTTGGCAAAACAAAGAAAATTGAACGAAATTCCGTAAGCTCGGATGATAGTGCTAATGTAGATTTGAAAAACAATTCTACTCTTTATGGAAAGATCTTAAATCGTTCGCAGAACGATTTGAATGAAATTAGTAAATATGTTAAAAGTACAACTGCAACTCGTGGAGAAGTCGCAAGTGTCGAGCCGCTTGCAAAAGAGCTTGGTTCGATGGAAAGCGAACTCAATACTGAAATAGTGAATATTAATACGTTTTTAGTCGTCGAATCGGACGACAGTTTCAATAAACATACCAATGATAAAGTCAAGGACGATAATAAAAACATTTCAGGAAATAAAGATCTTGAATCAAAGAAGCACTATAACGAAAAAGTACAATCAGCTGTCTTAATGTTTGGTTGCGATATACCAAAACCTTCTATCGATAACAATTTAGAACTAAGTTCTGATCAAGATTCAACGGCTGGTGAGGATGAAGAATTTACTGATGAAGAAGATATAGAAAATCTGCATCCTGAGATGTTGCTTTACAAAGCTGCAGCAGCACATAATTTACCAGTAATGTGTGCAGCATTAGCGGCCGGTGCTGATAAATTGTGGTCGAATGTTAATGATAAAAGCCGCAGTTCTCTACATCAAGCGATAATAAGTGTATGTACGATATTTTGTATAACGTGAGCGCATGCACAATGTATAATTTTTCTTTTTTGTGAATTACATTTCATACATTTCTTATATCATTTCTGCAAGAAACATGCTTCAAAATATACAAAATGTGTAAATTAATTATATGTATTTTCTTGTATGCAGGGTTCCGTAATGTCATGTGAGTATCTCCTTTTAAATGGTGCACGAATCAATTATCAAGACGCCGAGGGAAAAACGCCATTGCATTTAGCGACAGAATTAGGTAATAATAAACATAATAATATTGTCTTTATGTTTTTCGAATAGGAAAGGAGGGAAAAGAATTATATATTAACATTTTATAAATTTTTACAATTACAGGACACACTGCCCAAGTATGCCTACTTCTTAAACATCGTGCTGATCAACATATTGAAGATGAAAGTGGAATAAAACCTTTGTCAATTGCTGTAAAAGAAGCAAATGCCGATATCGTCACTTTGTAAGTATTATAAAGATTTATATACGTATATAGACTTAGACTTTTATGTATATATATTATAAATATTGTATTTTATTACATCGATGTATTTATGGCAGATTACGGCTTGGTCTCCTAAATGAAGAAATGAAAGATTCTGAAATAGGCGTTACCGGTGATGAAACATTCAATGACGTTGTTCGTGATTTCAGTCAGTTGGCTTGTTCACATCCCGAACGATTGCAACGTCGAAATGAAATCACAAATTTATCACATATGCCTGAATAAGGTTTACAAATTTTTATATAACATTCACATAAATGTATAAATAAATCATATTTTACATATCATGTGAATTACAAAAGCGCCCGCGTTGCCTTTCAAATTGTTGCACAGTATCGATTATCTATCGCATTAATGTAAGTAAAAGCTGGAAATTTTCACAAGTTTTTAACAAAAATTATCAAGTATCAATTGTTTTCGTTTGTTTTGAAAACTAAACCATTATAATTGTAATATCGAAAACAATTCATTTATATTCTTTCATTTCTTGGTATATATCATCACTGTAAAATTGGTCACCTTTTCATAATGATTTCTTAATGAGTAATGTAATTTTTATAGCGAGAAAATGATTTATAACGAACGTATACATCACATATAGAATTTTATTTTACACACATGCACAGGGTGTCCATCCATAAATGTTCAAGCAAATGTCCTCGCAACTAGTTGAAGTTATAAGAAAGTTTAATAAGAAAAATTTGTACAACTCCGTGAGTCAGCTGCAAAGTGCATGTAAAATTTTTTTTTCTACTCTTGGCTTTTTCGAATTATGTAGGTTAATATAGTTGTTTTAAATCTGGATATCTAAATTTAAATGAATAATTTTTTTGCATATTTATATAGTAAAAAGCATTTGCAATCAAAAGCATATCGTGTATATAATAAAAAATGGCTACTATGCATCGTTTACGAGATAATCGACATTATTGTATATCTTAAGTATTGAATCTTAAGAAATTGATTTCCATATCACAATTTGAAAAACAAGATTCAAGTCAATGATCAATATTTTGAATTCGGTTATGCCAAACAGGACTGTGATCACTGATCTTCAACTAGTCAAAATACGCGACTGCTTGTTTTGTAAATAAAGTATTTATTGTCTAGCATAGAGTATGAAATTCAGAGCAGTATCTGTTAGTCAATCGGTCAGTCAATCGTTTTTTCAATAAATATATATCATATTGTAGATTACGAAAGTAACGATGTTTACAATTAGTGAAAAGTGTTCGAGATGTAGCATTTGCCAAGTATGCGTAATGAAAATAAAGTTCAGCTACTTTATCAACAAAAGTATCCAGAACAAAGGATACAAACGGTCATACATTTCAACGAGTCGAAGATCAATTACGTCGAACAGGATCACTAATAAGACAATAGTTGTACAATCAGAACAGAGAAAGAGACAAGTGTGCTTAAATTAAATTTTATTGAAAACAAACATACATCCATAAAAATAGTAGCACGTAATTTAAAAGTATCAAAAAATTACATGCACGCTGTATTAAAGAAATACAAATTCTAATCATTTTGTGATAATTTAGTACAAGTTTTACATGAGCCACCGAAATCTGTGAATTTTTTCTTTTAGGAATATATTAAAAACATCGTCTATGCAATTGTTCCTGAAAATGAAGAAGATTTACGACATAAAATCACTAGAGTTGTTGAAGGCATTACAGTAGAAATGTTGCAGTTATCAATGAGAAACATTATAAAATGTGTTGAATGTTGTATTGAACATGATAGTTGAAATTTTGCAAGCAATTTATAGATTAATAAATATTTCATAAAAAACATTATTCATTTCTTCCTCTCTTTGACATTTCAAATCACGTTCAAAATTATTTTGAAACACTTTATTACTTTGATTCTTAAGATACTTAAGATATTGATTATCTCATAAACGATGCATAGTAACAATATTTTATATACAATTTTGATCGCAAATGCTTCCTGCTATACAAATATACAAAAACATTATAGATATAGTATCTATTTAAAAAACCTATATTAATCTATATAATTCAAAAAAGCCAAGAATAGACAAAAATTTTTTATGTGTATTTTGTAATTGATTCGAAATTCTACAAATTTCTCTCATTAAACTTTCTTGTAACTTCAAGTTGTGAGACACCAGTTGCGAGATATTTGCTCGGACAATTATGGACGAACATCCTGTATATAATCCATTAGGTTGTATAGTATAATGTAAAAAAAATTATTTTTAGCGATTTGGTGCTTAATAAAATTGCGATATACGAAATATTACATTTTGTTAATATTTAGCAAGCAAAGATAAAACAAACATCATATATAGATAAATATTACTTATAAACCATTTATATATATACACACACACATATATATATATATATATATGGTGTAAAAATGTTTGGACAGATTTGCTTAATTTATATTATATTGAAAGTTACTATTGCATCATAAATTTTAGATATATATCTGGCAGAGGATATAATCCTCAGATAGATTTTTTATACATACATATCCGTATACACTTTGTGTATCAGTGTTATGATTATACACAATTAAATTCAATTTAGTTACAAATCACACATGTATATATCTTTAGAGAGTAGCATGACATCAATATAATAAATCGTTTCGTTATAAATACATATGTAGCTTGTTACGCATGCGCGCGCATGCACGCACATACACACACACACACGCGCGCGCGCGCATACGCACATGCACATACGAATGATTTATAGTATTGATAATAACAGCTTTCAGATATAGGCGAACTATGATTTCCCAAAATGTTGATCCATTTTTGTTGCATAAAACAGAAAAATGTAGCCTCTGTTGCCAAAAGTTTATTTATATAATGAAAATGCGAAGGTTGGATCTGATTAAGTTTAAATATTTTCTAAGAAATATGGTTACATTTTATATGTGTATCTAACAATAATGGACAATGCAATCGCGTGGAAGTGGAGTAAATCATGAAATTAAGTAACCAACTAAATTTCAATAAAATGTATACACATATACATACGCATACACGCATTACACGCGCGCAAACATCTCGAATTTACAGTTGAAAGCATGAATGATACAATGTTGTTTGTGCATATGCACGTGTGTACGATTTGCTATAAATATGTTTTGTATTGTATAATATTATATATATATATATAT
>NW_017259397.1:174831-181508 GCF_001594045.1 Atta colombica
ACGGGTGCTTTCTATATAAGATTATGCTTTTCGCGGATTTTCTCCGTGTCCAGATCCATTCTTGGAATGGATTTCATCAGGGTGATGATCAAGACTGCAAGGTTCACGAAACGTTAGCATTCTAAGAATGGATCTGGACATAGAGAAAACCCGCGAAACGCATAATCTTTATATAGGAATATATATAATTTTTACTTACTCCGTAAGCACAGTCTAGGTCTTTGCAGAACGCGAGTCACAGATCGCAAACTTATTGCGACAGCCAATCGAAAGCATCCATTTAAAAATTGACGTATCAGATTGGCTGTTGCAACAAACTTGCGATCTGTGACCCGCATTCTGCGTGCTATGTAAATCGAGCTTTATTGTTTCAAGCTTTTAAAAAACATCTAGAAAAATTAAAAGTTACTTCTCAACATCTCTGTTACATTGTCAAATAGTTATTCAACAGAAATGTTAAAACCTTTATTTAATAAAAATGAAAATTTGCGCCAAGAAATTTGAGAGTGAAATTTTATCTTGGTAAAAAAAGACTCAGTGTGCTTATGAAGGATTAATATATAATTATATATGTGCATGTTAATGGAATAATAGATAATATACAACATTCTTGATAAAATCAAATATTATTGAATCATTGCAATATTAGTCTGAAATATCAACATTATTATATCATTTTTTGTGTAACAATTAAATACTAAAATATGTATGTACATGCAGGAGATGAGATCATTAGTATTATGTGCTGTAGCTATATTATTTTATGTTACTCAAACGTTATGTTAGATTAAAGATATACATGTGAGTTTTTATCAAGAAAATAATTTAGATGTATTATTAATGACTGATATGAATACAATGATACATTTTTGTCATATCATTTATCATTGGTATGAAGTTTTATTATAAAAGACATTGTTGTCGATTTGAAAAAATTTGAGCCAATCAATTAAAGTAGTAAATATGAAATATAAATATATACATATATATTTTTAATTTTGATAAAGATATATGGCATTAATGCGAAATTCTTAAGATTTGTATCAATTTTTAGAGTTTCATAAAATTACGGTGACTTTTTGAAAAATTTGCAAGTACAAATACAGATACATAAGTACAAGGATACTATATGTGTGTATACATTCATATATATATATATATATACATATATATATATATATATAGCTTTTTCGTATATATATTTTTAATACACAAAATAATAATAATTAAACACATAATATTTGCATTTTGCATTATTTACAAAGTATTGTAAATAATGCAAAATGCAAATACTTGTACTTTTTATAATGTCCACATACGTGTGTATTATTTTTATAGACTATCTAAAATGTAATTGGGCGACATAATCTAGATATCTATTGATTCAAATATTATGCTAAATGTAACGAATTATTAATTTTTTACGAAATTTAAGATTTGCCTAGATATATGAAATCTATCAAACAATTTTTATCCAATGAAAAATGTTCTTAGAATCAATCAAATTTTATTCGATAACACATAGACACATTCACAATTTCTATTGTTGCTATGTCGGTTTGAAATCCAGCATTTCTATTGTAATATAAATTGTATGGAATTAATGAAACAATAATGAAAGGAAATTACGATCAATTTTCTATATTTGCATGTACATATACATGTAAATAAAAATAATAAATATATTATAGATAACATAATGGTATGATTTTTTTGCAATGTACAAAATTTAAATTATTATACATATAATGTAATATAAAAAGTTGCCGTCTTTATAAGAATAAAGACTTTATGCCTATAAAGTATATACTACTCCGTTGAAAAAGTTTCGAAATTGGCTCAATAAAAAACAATTAACGTAATTTATTCATGAATATTTATTTAGTCATCTTCAAAGTATTCCTCATGGATTACAACGCATGGACTACAACGTGCCAGCGATTTTTCCAATCTTCGAAGGCCCCCTGGAACACATTTTCTGGTATCGCCTTCAGTTCGTTCAGCGAATTCTTTTGAATTTCTTCAATGCTATCAAAACGGTGACTGCGCAGCGGCAACTTAAGCTTAGGAAAAAAAGTCTGCTGGTGACAAGTCAGACGAATACGGTGGTTGCGGAATCATATTAATTGCGTTTTTGGCCAAAAAATCGAACAAGACCAAGTTATCGTGGTGCAAATATCAGCTGTTGTCTCATCACAAATTCGTTTTTTTCGGATCGAATCACGCAAACGCTTCATGACAGCAAGATAATACTCCGTTGATTAATAATTCGTTGATCCGTATTTCGAGACGTGAAAATTGCCGTGAGTGAAAATTTGGCTTTACAAAAGTGATTCGAATTCGTTTGTAAACAAACTCAGCGTTGTGAAGTTTGGCACATATGTCGGTAATAATGTTATCAAAATAAGAAAAAATTTTTTTTACGTCGACTTAGCGCGCGCAATTTAATTTAGCCAGTCTCGAAATTTTTTGAACAGAGTAGTATATACATAGAACAGAGTAGTATATACATAGACATATATGTGTGAGCGTGCGTGTTGTGTGCGCGCATGCGTGTACATTCTATCGTTCTTTTCACACAAGGAGATATACTTTACACACTTGAGTGTTATTAGCTGTTATTAATTATTCCAACGTCTACTTCTGCATAATTTGATACTAACTCGTGTTATTCGATCTACAAACTAAGCATGTTTCTGACAAAGCACAAAAATGCATCGTTAAACAGAATTCGCGTTTATTCGAAGGAATATAAATATCATTGATCGAAAAGTCATTGATAAATATGTCATTGGCAAGAAAAAGCAAAAAGCATGTTTCAAACGTAAACTACAATTTATATATGAAGAATAAACAATTTTCAAAGAATAAATCCTTGATATTAGAAAAGCATGATGTGTAAAAAATAGAAATTTGCTTCAATTTGTTTTACATTTTTTCGAATTATTATCTGGAGTACGTGATATTTGAATGGGATTTTTTTTACATTATTAGTCGAAATATATTTTCCTAATAATTCTGATGATTTTTCTTTATCTAATTATCTTGAAAAGAGATAAATTCACATAAATATCGGAAAGTGCTATATGTAATGAAATAATGTATGATATTTTGTAATTATACATTATATATATTTCTGCATATTTTTGTTTTTTATTTCAACTCAAATAACATTTTATAATAATTACACATATATATAATAATTACGCATTACTTTGTTGTTTTAATCGTTATGTTTTACATATTTATGTTTCTGTAATTCTTTTTATCTCCCTGTGATAAAGTTTCAATAAAAAATATTGGCTGACTACGCAAGAAAGAAAAGTAAAAAAAACTTATCTTTTTAGTTGTTGATAATATTTTTGATATATTTGTAAATTGGACGAGTGTTCTATCGCATGCAGTTATTATAATAATTATCGACATATAACGTTCGTATACTTCGTATCATGCACACTATATGTCAATAAATAATTTTATCAAATATTCTTCTTTTAGATCAATGTTTATGTAATCGATTCTTATATTTAAGACCGTCTAAAGTATATATCTTAAGACATCATGAATCAGAGAGCCATTTATTAGCATCTTAAGGCTTGAGACAGTCTTGAAATAAGAACGAACTGTGAATACCGCTCTTATATAGTTTTCTTTATGACAAAGGAATACGATATCTTTGACATAAATCATATAAATTTGTAATTCTATTGCGCATGCATGACATTGGAAAATTTTTAATGTGTATCTATGCATATATATATATGCACGCACACGCACACACACACACACACACACACACACACACACACACACACACATACATATAAATTCTTTCCTTTATTACAATTAAGTTTTAATTTCACATGACCACATTAAAGTTTATTCTTTTGTGATTGTCAATCTTTTGACATATTATTCACGTAATAAAGTAATAAAAGAATATTTAAAAGATTTCACCTTTTTTTTTGGAAAATACAAAGTAAGACTGAATCGATGCTTCGGATCAAATGTATCATACATTTTCGTTGATTGAAGTTTTACTGATAGAAATAAAAAAAATACCGTTATAGATTGGCCATTATAGATTATTCGCGTTATTTACGTTTGTATAAAAAACAGTTAAAAAGTAAAAGCATTACATACAATTTATATGATGGGAGTGAGATAACAAAAAGCGAATGTGCGTTCATTGGTTGTGCACCAATCATCACTTGACGTCTCTCGACGATACGAAGTAGTTGTTTATTGACGCCTCTTGGTATCAATCGTAGCTAGCTTAGTATCAATTCTGATGCATACATATATATATGCAAATTCAGTTTATTTTTCAGCGTTATTGATCGGTTATCTGTTGCGTTAGTATATAGCCGATATTCTTCATACTCATGCATCTTTCTGCGATAACGTCCGCGCACGCTCGAAAATGTGAGGAGATAAAGCCTACTGTAATGCGAGCCTACATATGCCTACGTACGCGATGCGTGTTTATACATATACCTGCTGGATTTCTTGCGTTTTGATGAATTACTTAGAAAGGAGCACAGGTAAAAAATTACCGGATTTTGACCTAAACGAAAGAACCTTTCTTATGCTTCTTACATCTTTTTGTATTTTTTGTATTTTGTGCTGAATCGTTTACAAACATTTTAAATTTATTTAATGGGAATATGTTGAAAATCGCATTGAAAGTAGCACAATTTTGTCCAAATCTACAGCTTTGATTACAATTTTGAATTTTCAATATTTTATTTGATCATGTTATCTATTTAACTTGAAATTAATGTTTACAAATGACTCAGCATAAGATTATACAAAAGATTATACAAGATAACAAATATATATATATATATATATATATATATATATGTATATATATGTTTTATATATACGTGTATGTATATATAAAAGAGGTCAAAATCGAATAATTTTATTTGTGTATAGATCTATCCTCCTTTCTAGAAGAGCGTTCAGTATGGTGCAATTCTAATAATTTGCTAAAACACAAGCAATTCAGCAGAAAAACAAGTATCAATCGTGTAGTGCCGCAGACTTAAAACACGACACTTTTAAGCTGATTTTTCATTGCGCAGCACGCTGCGACAACAAAATGTCAGATGATACAAATTTTTAAGAACTGCAGATTGGAAGTGTGTCACCTGACGTTTGTTGCCACATGAAAATTCGGCTTTAATATTTATCAATTAAGACGTTGCCACGTATGGCACGTGGCCAGCAACCTATATTTTTATAATACATACATGTATACATACAGACATACATATGCTTAAAGTAAGTCATTTTAATCTATCTCCAGGCAAATACTTCGAAAAATATGGAAAATACGAAAAAATGTTCCGGACAAAAGTTGTATGATTTAGAGAGGAACTGATTTAAATGTGTCATTGGTTTGATCTTGGCGAGTTGTTTGAAGATCACATAAAGGACATCATCAATTTCTTAAGTAGAACCTCATATATTTTATTACATTTTCTTTCTTGTAGCTTACCTCGAGAGCTTTCCAAAACTATAAATAATAAGTAATAAATAATAAGTAATAAGTAATAAAATATTTTTTCATTAAGTACTTTCCGATAATATAATATAAAATTTGGAATTATAAGGAGCATTAGCTTAGTGGTGTCCGATCGATAGCCTAAAGCCTCTTGAACATTGTTCAGAATCATGATAAAATTTCTTAAGATCAAGGCCTCCATTGGAGATTGTATCTCTTATTATTATTTTTATGTAAAAATGAATTTTTAGTGCAAAAATGAAAATAGTATGATAATCCAACGAATGCAGATAATTTTTTTTCTTAATTATCAAATTGACAGTAAATATCTCATTTATATATAATAATTAAATTTAGGTATTTGATAAAACAAAACCAATGCATGTATTTTTACGTTCATGAAGATATCGATATTTCGATGAAATGAAAACGCGACGAGTGGTGAGCAAGATAATGGAAAGTTAATAATATTCTGTTAATAATATTATATTTTTGTTAATAATATTCTGTTTTCAGTCTACGCAAAATTGATCTATATTGGATTCTGTAACGCCTCATCAGCCGCTAATATAATAACGATCTATCGTATAATAATATCGCACGATGAGCACGTACGACCGCAATGAGCAGTGCGGCGGCAAGCAGTCTACGCGCGTTTCCTCGCGTACTCTCGCATTACTCTCTTTATTAAAATCATTAATAGAACAGAAGAGAGAGAGAGAGAGAGAGAGAGAGAGAGAGAGAGAGAGAGTGTGTAGGTTCGGTCTCATTGTCTACAGCTAAGGCGTGAATGTATGATTAGTAACCGTGCACACTGCACAACCGCGGTTACTGCGAGTATCTACGCACGCACGCACGCACGCACGCACGCACGCACGCACGCACGCACGCACGCACGCATTTTAACGTTTCTCTTAATTTTTTATCAACCATTCTTTCTTTTTAATCCCGTTATTGAATCGAATTGCAAGAAATTTCAATGTTTTGATAAAAAATTTCTGCGACTTGTTGAAAATAAAAGCAAAGCGACGAAAAGAAAACATTTTTTTTAAACATCATTCATTTTAATTAAATTACAGAATTCGAATTTCGAAGATTAATTATAATACACGCACGAAATATATTTTAAAATATAAATACAAATATATGTATATATATATATACA
>NW_017259397.1:181529-183708 GCF_001594045.1 Atta colombica
TGTGTGTGTGTGTGTGTGTGTGTGTGTGTGTGTGTATGTTTTGATATTAAATATTAAATAGTTGGTACAAAAGGTGATATGAAAAATGAAATGTCAAAGAAGAATGACATTTAATTCATTTTAATTTGTCTCGTCTATCTAGAATATTATATATAAAGATAACAATTAAGTTTAGAAAGGATGCGCAAAATGCAATAAAAATACTAATTAAAAGAACTAACGTCCCGTTTTAAATAATAGCTTTAAAAAAAGCTTTATTAGTTACAATGTAATTGTTTCAGGCGTGGCTCGTGGATGATTCGTAATGCTTAACAATTTGACGAAAATTTGTGTTTAAGTTACAAAATAATTTCATGATTGTGGCATAATAATATTAGTAATAAATTATAAAAGAAAATTAACACGAATTCATTAATTTGTTAAAATTTTCGTAATTTATAAAAAATAGGAAAAACATTAGAAATTTTCTAATTGAAAACTATATTATGGCATTTTTACTCCATTTAGCACACTGCATCCATTTAGCACGACGCATCAAATTCATAAGAAATTCATTAATTTTCATAAGAATGAAAAATTTCTTAATTATGTAAATGTGCTTCTGTTATTCTTATATTCTCGCTAAGAATTAAATAAATTGTAAGATACCCCTAAAATTACAGTCTTTTTTGTTTTTCGATTAGCTTTCAAATATATAAACAACAATTGCAACAGTACATAGAGTGTTTATCGGTGATCACACATTTATACAAATCATATATCGAACGTCGACACGTGTCAAAGTAAGTTGTGTGTACGAAGCTCTAGTTCGTGGATCGCTCATGAGAAAAATAAAACAATAATTCGATGTTATTGGTACCCTATTAACGACATACAATTCATTGATGTTTGCTGCCTTCTCATGCTCGCGGTCATGATTAAACGAGCACGATAAACAAATTCCACGTTCATTTAGGTGATTTATGTTTGACAGAAGTGGCTCGTTAAAGCGGATATTATTTATCTTTGTTACTGTACCTGCGCTACGAAGCGCGCGTCAAAAAGAAAGAGGATGAAAGTGAAATTTGTCAACCAGAAAAACGTGTGTAATTTTTTAATGATCTATCGTAAAATAATTTCTGAAATAAAGCATTTTAATTAATTTACAAAGAAAAGTCACGTGACAATGGGATGATGTACATACATACATGCATGTTAGGCATATACTGCAGTAGATTAGTAGATACATCGGGAGAAAATTGAACGCAACTGTCCATTTTCATCTGTTATTTTCACGTTTAATATGACATGACATTATTTTTAATTAACAAAAAAAAAGTGACGAGAGTCAAACGCACAAATGCTAATCAGATTTCAATTATTCATTCGTTTATCGCGAAAGAATATCCGTAAGCATGCGTAATGCCAATACATTAAGTTGGTAAAAACTGTGGTCATGCTCCCGCGAAACTTTGTTAACAAGTGCGATAATGAGGAGAAGATTCGTCGTGTGAAGCGCGGAGATAATTAGGGAAGAAAAAAAAGCCCCTTGAGCGATGAGCGGTGAGAAAGAGAGAGAGAGAGAGAAAGAGAGAGAGAGAGAGAGAGAGAGAGAGAGAAATGCGTGTCATCGCACTGCATGTGCAGATATCGGCGAAAACGCTGGCGAGATTTCACCGTCATAATTCGACAAGACAGGAGGCCGTAATTCGACAAGAACAAACGACGATGCTGGAAAAGAGAGTACTTTGCGACGGCGGCGTCGGTGGCGTCAACGACGTCGCGTCGCGTCGCGTCGCGTCGCATCGGTACAGTGACAACTGTCTGCCGTGCCACGGGCAATTTGTGCGTCTAGACGCGTCCTTGTACGCACGTTACGATGTCGTGGCTCCGACTCGCACGCTGTGATTCATCGTAACGAATTTAGACTAACTCGCGCGATAGGCATCTCGCGTGCATCTCGTTTTCTCGCGTTGCTCGTATCGGTACGCACAAAAATTTCATACAGATGCGCGACATTCCGTTCCGACTAAAGCCCAATCCCTTCTGCCGATCTGTACTAATTACAACGTAGGTATAAGTATGTATGTATGTATATTATACTTACGCTATTATATATACGCGTAGGTTGACGCGCGGCAACTTGTCACATACGTTTTACATTCGACTAAAAAATAAAAACTATTGCCCATGTACTCAT
>NW_017259397.1:183808-189840 GCF_001594045.1 Atta colombica
TCAACGCAATTAACTAGCGATTACAATTTAGCGAAATAAATTAAAAGATAAAATTTTATTTAAAGAAGATTATATCTGTTTCGCGATTGACATTTCTTTGCAAACGCTGTCCTTCAGATGCTATAACATCCAAAAATAATACGAGAGAGAGAGAGAGAGAGAGAGAGAGAGAGAGAGAGAGAAACGCGGAACAGATTGTAGGTATTATTTCCAGTAGGCGCGCGTACAAAAGAGCAAACAAATTAAAGAAAATCTGATGAGAATTCTAATGATACACGTCGACAACTTTAGGATTGGCGTCTGTGCAGCAAAAAGACGTTACTGTTCTCTTCGTCGAGAGACAGTCTTTAAGAACGGTCGTCATCTTGGCTGCCGACGCCGACGCCGACGTTGTCAACGTCTTCGTCTCCGGTCTCCGCATCGCTCTTTAGTCGCAAAGGCGCCGCGGCGTTTTCGACTCTGGCTGGATAAATACGCGTAAATTTTGTTACGATAGTTAGTGGATTCAGGCCGCGCCTACCAAACAACTTTTCGTCGTCTCACGCTTTTCGTTTGTTTCTCGCATTAAATAAGCTTGGCGTTTTTACCGCTCGCGGCTTGGTTCGTATTATTCTTCTGCCCGCTTTTTGGCGACACTATTATATATACAGTATAAAGTACACGCGAACGAAGATAAGTAGTTGGACTTGAATGATAATAAGCCATCGATCTCAAAATGTCACGGTTGATTGAACTGCACCGATGACAGGTGAGACATCAAAGTAGTATTAACTAGTAATATCTAATTTTTCATTTTTTTAGCACGTAATTGTATTATAGTGATCTTGTAATTAATTGCGAAAGAATATCTTATATCTGTATTATGTCTCTGGTGGATAAAGAAATAATGACGATTCTAGCGAAAATAAGTAAAGAATTGTTATAATTGGGATTATAAGTCGAATGTAAAAGGGAGGATGACAGAAGTGCAACAACGAAACAACTGACTCTAGCAAGCGAAAATTTCCGGGTCATCGGAACGTTTTAATTTAAAAGAGGAAGAGGAAATCTTATCTATTCAAGAGGAATAAAAATTTCAACCTATCAGAAACTGTGTATTCTACAATACGTGATTTCTGATGGTTGAAATTCTTATTCTCTGTTCCCTGTCCCCTATTCCCTATTCCTTTTATGTGCGCACTCCCTTAATCAATTCCGATATATCCTTCTAATTTTCATTTCCTACAGTTTATATTTCTGCCATATTTTCGTTACATTCGATTTATGTTCCAACCTTTACTTTCTCTATATATGGATGGGAGGGAGAAATGAATGTTTCGCACTGCTACTCTACTTTACATTGAAAGATGTATAATTGCGCTATGAAAAGGAATAGACGTGTCAACAACGATCGACATTGTCGTCAATAAACGAAAAAAGAAAGGAGATTTGAAAAGAGTTTAAATTTTATCTCGGCAGCGTTTCGTAAGTTCTTTCTAATTGTAAGTTGCGCAACGTCCGCAATGTGACATTGCACCATTATTTAATAGCTCGACTAACAATAAAAGTATCTAATGACGTTCATGGCGCTCATAGATCGGATGGCGATCGGCTGTGCCGCGTCGATTGAATGAATCGGACAGACAATGTATCAAAAGTGTACGAGGCGTGGCGGCGGAAAGCGATCACAACACCTGCATACGACGCGCGCTGCTAACTCTCAAAGTCTCAAAGTCTCAAGCCATTCGTCGGTTCGTCGTGCGTGCACACGATGACGACGACGACGACGACAACGACGACGACGACGACGACGACGACGACAACGACGACGGCGACGACGACGACGACGACGACGACGACGACGACGACGATGACGACGACGAAAATAAACGGCGTCGCGCCGTCTACGCGACCATGCGACCCGCGTGACCTACGCGGCGATCGCGCGCTTCGTATCGTCTTCGTGTCCATCTACTTATTTTATCGCTAATCGCGCTTCTATTCCAGTGTTTATTTATTTATTTATTTATTGCTCCAATGTTTCTTCGCGTCTACTTTATATCATATGTATTGTATGTATATTATCACTTGATTCTTTTTCCGCGCGCCATATATACGACATGTGTGCAGTTCGCCATGTCCGAATTCGACATTTGCGCACCAATATTTCTATTACATACTTGTACGTATATCGTCGATTTCGCCGTGTCATGGCCGAAACATGCAGACAAAACATTCTCCAGATTTTACAATAGACTATGCGTCCTCGAGAAGTTTAGGGCTCATAGCTTTTTGGAAAAGGTGGTGATGCAGACGAAAAGAGAACGACACGTGTAGTCTGCATTCACGAGAATATTACAAGGAATCATTTATCGCAGATCGCTGATCACACAGAGCAATCAAACTAATTCATTTTTCTTTGGGATATATTGTAAGATTCGCAATAAAATGTTCTTTCAAATAAAAACTCTTTATTCTTGATCTTGTACAAAATTCACTTTATTACAATTTTCATTTTTAGATGCGGTCTTGCAGGACTCAATGGATTGCCTGACTTAGTCCAAGCGCTCTCTATTTTATTTTAAAACTCGGAAATACTTATGGAAAATTCGAGTTATTGAGTTGTTAAACAGATATGTTCCGTTTTTAGAAAGTCTTAGTTCTACTCTTATCCTAAGGGGCCTTCATCGTAGAAATTTCATAGCGAAACATTATTACAAAAAGCGAAACATAAAGAAAAAAAAGAAAAGATCACGTATTTCTTATCCTAAGGTTAAATTCTAAAATAGGTGTATAAACAACACAATTTTACAATACAATTTACGATTTAGTCAATAACTGAACTCGATTTGATTCATTTTTCAATATAAAATTCGATAAATGTCTGATGCTCTGTCGAATCTTCCTTCGTCAAAATTTTATAAACTATAAAATAAATAGGTTACGAGACTTGTAATCCCTTATAGATCGAGTTACAGAGGTAAATCAATCGCTAGAGCTATTTTAGAGCTATTTTAGAGCTATTTTAGAGCTATTTTGTCAAAAGATAAAGATCCTCCTCTTTCTTTTCCATGGTAGGAGCAAACAATCATGTGATTTGGTTTGTATGATATGTCTATGATTTGTCATTTTTTCGTTTTTTCAAGTTGGAACGAAAGTACGGGATCGACGACTCGACCGAGAAAAGACTGAGAAAGAGACTTACGGCTGCACGCAATCTGTGGGACAGATTTCGTTATTCCTGTTGCGCAACATAGACCTCATGCCTGACAAGGTGTCGCCAATGAGAGTGCCAAGAAAACCAAAAACGCCAAGTAGTTCTTCCCGTCTTCTCGGAAAATCGTCTGGCTACGCGGTAGATATTTGTGGACGACGCATACTTGGCAGTAACGGACGGATCTTCTGTTCTATCGTGTCAAATCATTTTCCCCAGCAGTGTCCTTCTCGTAGTCATAAGGCCGATGATTGATGAAAGAAATCTTTTTCAGAAAAGTCCTTCCTTTTCTATCTACATTTTATACTTTATTTTGTAGAAAATCTAATCATCTCGCGCACGAGATCTTCCTTCCATCTCTCGAGGACAAATTCGGAGACAAATCAGCAACCTTTGAAACTCTCGAGCGTTTCAATTATTATTTGAGGTTAATTCAATGCGCCGATTAATATAAGCACCATAGAACAATTGTGTTATTTTGCATCTCGCACAAATTCAAACAAAAATATTGTATTAAGAGCAGCGTATACGTATAAGCTTTATGTCATCAATTGCAGGCTTAATAAACTGCGCCGTTATTCTTCCTAAATAAAGTAACGTTACTGATCATTCGTTTCATCGCAGCTGAAACAATCGAAATTAGTACTCCGTTTCTCATTTATAGTCGGGCACAACTCGATCTCTCTTGTGTAATATTTGACACCCGCGATCCATGTCGACTCCGTGAAATGCTGATTGAAACTAGTATAATATTGCAAGCATTCCTCGCAATCCGATTCTTTGATTCGATCGCTTTGATTAGCGTCTTTGCTCGTGACACGAGGCAGCTCTCTCTCTCTCTCTCTCTCTCTCTCTCTCTCTCTCTCTCTCTCTCTGACACTATTATTTGTTGACGACGTTGACGTCATTAGGATTCTACAATAATCGGCAGCGATTGTGGAACACTGAGACCGAATTGAAATTCCAAGAAAGATGCGACAGAGCGCATGTTTCCTTATTACGGAATACGGATACGGACATTACGGACACATATGCCTAGCTATGCTTCGTCATGATGGTTCTTTTTCCTCCCGCTTCATCTTGAATCGTCACGTCTCTCGGACCTAGTCCTAACTTAACCTATGTCTCGTATTACGCATCTGTTACGCTACCTAACGTTATCATTGTGTTGCGTGGGCGCAACCTTACGTAAACGATCGACGTATTGTGTGACTAGGAAAAACACGAGAGAGAACGTTACGATGATATTCAATGACAACACTCCCTCGAATCCCATATACATACATATAATAGTACCTTTGTAAATGTACTCATATATTATTATTATTCGTACATTATAGAGTATAGAATTATAGACGCGTTACGTATTACGCAATTGTTACATTCAGTTACAATTCCAATAAAAAATTGTTTACATTGAAGATACGTAAGATACGTTCGTTGAATTCTAGATTCGCAAATGCGTTTCACTTACCCATCTCCACGCATTAAGATACCTGCTGGAGATACCTGCTCGACACAAGCAAGGGTCTTCTTCGTCGAAGAAAAGGTTCAATCTACCCTCCCTTCTTTTTGGGATTCAGTAATAGTCTTTTCCTGGCTACCCAACAACTTTCTAAGAAATATAACCATGCAACGAAGCAAACGTTTCGTCTATATAGATCTATATAGCTTCATCATCTAGTCTTATATCATCACGGACAAATACCACATGTAATTTTAACGATCAATACTATATATATAATTAATTCCAAACGATTTGGCGAACATACGTTTTGCGTCATATGTATTTATACACAAATCCTTATTGCGAGTTTGCTCTCCTTCTTCTAAACGGCTTCTATCGCTGAATAAAAACCATTGTTGCTCAAGATTTCACAAGTGTACAAGAATTTATTTTTAATGACATATATCAAGTCGGAACAATATAGAGAGTTAACAATTAATTCTTTAACTAATATCTAGACTGTGTGTTCCAAATTTACTGATATCAGCACTGAAATCTATAATTAGTGTGTGTTATGTGCACTACAATTTTCAATATTAGCAGTTAATTTTGGGAAACAGTCCAATTCTCACACGTTACAGCATACGTAATCGAAAACTTTCATTCTTATCGAAATGAACCGAATGAAATATAGTAGGTATCATATCTATATATTACTGCGTGACATTGCGTACAGAGCCATATCAGGATATGAAACACTTCATATCCTTCTTTATCTTTATATGCAGTAGATGCGTCTCGTATGCGATGATGGACGCGTACGTATAATGCTTCGTAAGATATTGTTGATCTATCTTGAACACGTATTGGTGAATTGAAATATATAAAATAGAGGAAGGAGGTAGCGATTTCGCTTGACAAACTGCGTAGTCTACCATAGTTTCTTTCCGGAAGCGAAATGACGCAATTCGGATCTTGGGATGATCATATAGGCCACGTCACAGGTCACGTATGCCTTGAGTTCCACACCCTCTCCTTATAAAAAGAGATCCCTTAATTCTTTTCTCCAATTGATTGCGAGAATATCTACTTACACGTTACAATTAATCTTACAATTAATTAAGCGATGAAGAAACAATCTACCACAGTTACTTGGAGAAAAAAGACTAAAACTTGATGCGTAAAATATGCAAGAGAAACATAGAGCGATGAGATAAAACTAATCGCTAAACTAATCGCTTTGGGGTTTTACAATTTTCCCGCACTCTACATGTATGTATATATATATATATATATATATATAATGAATTTATTAATAATAATTTCCCAGAAGCAACTTATTACACAAGCATTTTTCTATTTTCAACTGACTTTTTTCGAGAAAAGAATTTT
>NW_017259397.1:189940-193157 GCF_001594045.1 Atta colombica
ACACTAGGCAGTTATGGTATAAGCTTGCGAGGAATTAGATGAGTGTGCATTGGAGTGATGAAATTGGATGATTTATTATACGCACATGATTGCCGAAAATTTACGTTTATATGCGACATGTACGTACGCCGCGCCGCGCCGCGCCGGTATGATGCGATGCGTCGCCTATGAGGTGATGCCGACGTAAGCGATCAATTGTCCTGCCATTGGCCGAGAGATCGACAGGCCTCCGTCGAGCCTCTATATACATTCTCTGACTCACGTTACATACATACAAGTACAAGTGCGGTGTAATATGTTATCAATCCAACCGAGAAGTTGGCAAGAAGAGGGCTAAAGAGCGTTTTGTGGAAGAGAGCGCGTGACTTTTCTTATTCGATATAGTCGAGCGTTAACTACTATTACTATTTCGTACTCGGTACGCCTTTACGGCGTTGCATCGATGATGCAGCGTGACTGAGAAATTGATGAAAATTGAGGATTGCCTGTGCAATCCTCGATGGCTCGATCTATAGATCTCGACTCGAACGGCACGTCCAAGAGCATGACCTATGACGAATACATACTCTACTGTCGATTGGTTAAATTAAAAGAATAGGGAAAATTGTCAACGCGCGCGCGCGATGAAGAAATTTGTTTGTGCTTTACAAAGCTGGGCTTGAGTTCATTACTATTGAAAAATATCTTAATAACGGCAGAATAACGAGACGATTGTTTCAATGTCAAAGTAGAAATGTTCTTCAAGACTTTGGATCAAGATTTTAGATACTCGAATCAAAGATTTCATTTATATATACGGATTATAGTTTTTTGGAAAGAAAATTCAGTTGTAACCCTTTGTCGAATTTTCATTTGGTATGTAGACGAGATGTAACGAGTTGGAAGAGATAATTAAAATACTTAATAGTATTGTCTATTTTACATCGAGTTATTTCAAAAATTTATTAGTACGCCGTACGCGCGCGCGTACTAATATGAAACTTGAAACTGTTATACGTAAACAGAGCGGCTCGCTTATTTGAATTTCGTTTATCTAAGCGATAACGCGTGTATTTTAATACGCATTAAAAATCTCGTCGTTGTATATTGTTTATTCTAGATTCCCACACTTTTTTCGTCCACAAGCTTTGCTACGTGCTATCTGACAGTTTACCAAGTGATATTACATCAGACGCGCGATCTAATATAGTAGGCATAAGGCATAAGGAAAGAAAGCGCGCATTTTAGAAACGTCGCGCTACTCTTGACGACGCACATGTTTTATTAATCTTTCACACCTTCCCCCTCCTTTGTTCTTTTCTCACTCACTCGAGCTGATCGATTATATTATTATTAGTGTTGAACGAATCTGACTTGATCGTTTACGCTGTACATTTTCTAAAAGTGAGAGAAATATACCCTATCGTCAACTATATAACTATATATATATGTGTGTGTGTGTGTGTGTGTATACTGTATATATCTACGTCAAAATAATTTACGTGTGGGAGTGAAATAATTTTTTAATAATTTTTTTTTTTAAAATCGCAAAACGAGCAATGTACATTATACGAGCTATTGACTATGTTATTGACAAGTCGAGAGTCTTGTCACTTTTATCAAAGATTCTCTTGGAAGATTGTAAATTTTTAAATGAATAATAATGGGTGATGAGAGAGGAAACTTTTGATCGACAAAGTGGCAAGAGAATCGAATAAATACCTAGTTGAAATGGTACGTTATTATAATATTATTATTATAATCGAAGATGTTTGTAATGGAAAATGAAATGATAAAAGATCGGAAAGAACTTCGCAAGAAGTTTGCAAAGTGTGTAAGTTAAATAGATTCTCTCATCTCATCATATGGATTGTATGAGAAACGAAAAAGCAGGCCAGCAGCCAGCGGCGCGCAGCATCAAAGAGATCGCAGGCGTCAGAGATGCGCGCGCGCGCGCACTAGAAAACACCTCGTTTTCCCCACCATTTAAGCACGTGCTTCACGTACGTTACATGCACGCGCGTGCACCCACACTCTCTCTCTCTCTCTCTCTCTCTCTCTCTCTCTCTCTCTCTCTCTCTCTCTCTCTCTCTCGATCTATCGATCTTGCTAATTGTGAGGAATAAACCAATTAATTATAAGGCTAGCGACGAAAGATCGCGTAATTGTCCTATTACACGCATTCGTCGCTATTGTTATTATATTACTGTTGTGTTGTTACTACTTGGACTACTACTACTACTACTACTACTACTACTACTACTACTACTACTACTACTACTACTACTACTACTACTACTACTACTACTACTACTACTACTACTACTACTACTACTACTACTACTACTACTACTACTACTACTACTACTACTACTACTACTACTACTACTACTACTACTACTACTACTACTACTACTACTACTACTACTACTACTACTACTACTACTACTTCTATTATTACTATTACTACCATTGTTGTTATTGTTATTACAATATAGTTGCACTGCAATTATTAATGTAGTTTATAACTAACGTAATTTATAACTATCTAAGCATAGTTTCCCTCTCTTCTTTTCTCTCGTTATTAGTCTCCCTCTCCGTTTCTCACTCTCTTCCTCTCTTTCCTTGTTTCTCTCTCTGCCTAAATCTTTTTCCCCTCCCTCGGCTAGCCCAGCCTATATAAACCCCCGGTGACTCGAAAGCATCTTCATTCTATACGAGAAGACAGTCTATGTATAAAGTTCCGAAGACGCGTATATAACTCGGTCACTGAAAGAGAGAGAGCGCGCGGGCGCGTGTATCCTGAACTGGTACTGACCAACTGTGGTACTGACGATATCTCGAAAAGTGGGAAGAAAAGAGTAAAATTAAGGAGCATCCCCGACGCGTGGAATTTTTCCTTGATCTCACCTTTTTGGGTTTGGGATTTAACATCGTCGAATCGTCACACTCGCTGCATTCCCTCCCGCATTATACGTTAACATCCCCGCTTGAGAAACTTGTTTGCAGCTTCTCGGAGGAAACTGCGTACCGTGTCCGTTTCGCAGCCGATTTCGCGCCGCTTGATCACGCACGCTGCCGCTCACAGTGCACGCTGTGCACGCTCACGTATTTGAACGCGCGCGTGCAATTTCAACTGACACTTTGACGTGTCGACGCAACGACGTGCATGAGGATCGAAGACAAGCACGGACAAAGATATACTTTGCGGGCGATAATATAATATATATATATATAT
>NW_017259397.1:193257-193615 GCF_001594045.1 Atta colombica
CTCCGAGAGTCATCTCGACGTACATCCCCTTATACGTAGATACAAATGGAAATGCAGTCGAATCCATCGCGCGCGAAAGCGAAAACCAGTTGTCACAACGTGAGAATATTCCTTGTCTTCACCCTCGCCGTTACATTATGCTACCCAGCTCTCATCGATACGGCGGTGGTTCGTTCCGAGGTAAGATACTTATTGCACTATATCACGTATTACATATGTATTAGTCAAAGAAATGAATGTGTGTGAATGAAAATTAAATCTGGTGAATCCAGTTTGCGCTACAACTTTGCTATTCACTGATGAGAGAGAGAGAGAGAGAGAGAGAGAGAGAGAGAGAGAGAGAGAGAGAGAGAGAGAG
>NW_017259397.1:193715-196021 GCF_001594045.1 Atta colombica
AGGAATAAAAAACAATTGCAAATTTTTGGCAAAGAAAAAGTGATCCGATCAGTGAGTCGTTGAAACGGAATTAATTAGTCGTATTGTGGTCATGATTTGCGCCTTTTTACGAAACACATCAAATAAAAGGAAGCAAAGTTACGCGAGGATCTTTTTCTTGCGAAATGTCGATCGTAAAGTTTTCTTTACATCCTGAGCGCGCACACCTCATGCAAGTATGTCACATAACATATACATACATTTTGGCTGTAATGTATTATTATTATAGGATGCATTTCGTAAATACATATAAAGACGTATATACGCAGGTAATGGAATTGAACGAATTAATCGATATTTCACGCCACAAGATTGATCGGTATGTAAACCGATGTGATTTCATTTTTATACCCTGCGTAGAGTATAAAACAGTGATTAGATTCTATTCTGTTATTTACAATAGATTCAACAAATGATTTCTCTGTAGTGATGCATGTATTATATATGCGCGCGCGTATACATGTGTGTGTAGTACGTACGTACATTATCGACACGCAGACTCACTGGCGGTTCGAGTAATTTCATTCATGAATCGAATCTATCGAGTCACGACTCACGGCCTCGAGAATGCCATGCTTGTCTTCTTTCGCCATGCGAGAATCACTCGCTATTTGATAAATTTTAAATTGAATCGAATGATATAGGCGATTCGTTGTGACTTTACAATCGTTCTAAATCCCATAATAGCTACGAGTGCATCGCAGAGCGTCGGAGGAAATCGCAATGAGATCATATGAAAAGATGCAAAGTCTAGCAATTTAATTATAGACGACTATCTATGTATATATGAAGCATAATTCTCTCGTTCATTTTATAATTTTATAATTACCTAGGAGAAAAAAACTCTGTTCACCCACATGTTGGTTATTTAAAATTAATATTGCATTGTTATTCGTAATTGCGCGATTGTATTAATGTTCCTCTTCTTTCCAAACACAAAGTATACACACGTCCATTCATATCATTTGATTTTGAGACGTGCGTTACGTGATCGAAAACCATGTTAGTTGTGTACATACTTGCATTTATAAAATTTTTCCTCGGCCGCATCGAAAGAGAAATAACGATGAAAGATTTTAGAACAAGACGATATAAAGTAACATCACACGAGGCAGTATCATGCTTGACACGAGAGGGGCTATCGAGTCCGCTTGTAGATATAACGTGGTAGATATTAGCGACTCTTCATTCAAGGAATGACGTTTGCCCATTATTTACTGTCTTGAGCGGTTAACGTCACTGCAGCAACGTGCGTCATTGCGCAGCATCTTTCTCCTCTCTTTTTTCTTCTCGCTCCTGTGGTCGCGTCAGTTTCCGTTGCCAGAAATGCACAAGATTTCACAATATCCAAACGTTAGGCTCTTAACGCAAAATTTATCAAAGTCGTCGCGTCGGGTCCAAGGAATCCAAGTTTTTTTTTCTTTCTACTTTACTATATAATTTCCTTTGGAATTAATTTACACGTCACGTAAAAATTTATATACGATTGCAATACTGTTGCAACAATCAACTGCAAATATAGATATATTTGTAGTGCGCGCGCGTATATACGCACATATATGTACATGCACGTATTATGGCATGTACCAACTATATATTGATTGATAACTCTTGAGCTATAAGAATATTGTTACTGAATAAAGAAAAAAAAATGTGATTTTTTTTCGTTTTTTAACATTTTTGCGAGTGTATAAGAATTTGCAAAATTATATAGCAAGACTTGATAGTTTGAGATGACTGTTTGAACTGGAATGAGAAAAAATTGGTACGAGAAAAATACCTCATACGTTTATTAAAATGTTTATTGTCATCAAAGAGAATTAAAGTCACGCTAGCTATGATGTGTGTGTTTTTTCCTCAAATTACTGATTTTCTAGAAAATGGAACACTTGTGTAATAATTTTATATGCTTCGATTTGAGTAAAAAGCAATAACGTGCGGTAGTCGTTAGTATATACATACTAGTTAGTTTCTACATATACCTGATGGTCGATCAAGTCTAGGGATCCACAATTAATAACTGAATCGTCAAATAAATTGTATACACTACATTGAATAAATTGTTAAACTAACTTATTGCCGCACTAAAAAAGAACGTACGAAACGATGCGACGATATGTATAATATTTGTATATGCGACAAATACGTTTGAGAGATTACAACTATAATTAGAGACGATTAGATTATTCTCGAGATGCTAGAAACTTTTGAATTTGTACGTTTTTATTCACATAAGAGCTAAGCGATACATATATATATATATATAT
>NW_017259397.1:196121-197501 GCF_001594045.1 Atta colombica
TTTATGCTTTCCGTATATGTGCACGTTAAGGAAAGGTAGAAGATGATCAAGTATCATAATGTGAATATGTTAATGTTTCTAATAATAATAATAATAATAATAATAATAATAATAATAATAACAACAATAATAATTATATAACAGTTTGATGTGTTTAATTACAGAAACAGTTCCAGCGGGTACTGTTACGAGACTTTACAAATGTCAGGATTCCACGAGCTACAGAAGATAGCGATGAGGAAAACGCACCGAGACGAATTTGTCATAACGCGCCCTGTGGATGGGCGGTCTATAATCCGTATACGCGTAACATTGAGTATTTCATGAGAAACACGTGAGTGTGTGTTACTACTATATTATATACGTGTGTATATATACATATATATTTTTTGTATTACTATATAACTTAATTGTAAGATAATGTTAAAAGCATTTCGATACGCGCATCTCCTCTCGAGAACAGATCTAGAGATGAATTGAATTTATGCAAAAATAATCATCTTTTAAATGTAAAACTTGAAAACTATAAAATATGAGAGAAAATATTTTATTAGATAAAGCGTAGATGGACAGGTTTGTGGGATATATGAAAATTAATATTACGTAGGCGTATAAGAAGATTGTGCCAATTATTTACAATTTCTTATATAATATTTCTCTTATATAATATTTCTCTTCATTTGATTTCTCTCTCTGTCTCTCTCTCTCTAAGAAACATAATAATTTCTTCTCACTTGATTTGTACAGTTGTGAATGCCCGGATGAAAGTTACAAGTGCGTGCGCGTTGGAGATGATCTCTCCGCGAGTGCGTACGTATACCGTTGCCGCCAAAATACGACAGCGGAGGACATTGAGTCTCCTTCTCTCGATGACACTCTCTGAGACGAGATCGGCATCTCGTCATCGGTATCTACTTATATCACACACCAAATCTGCAGTTACCGCCATCATCGTCGTCGTCGTGATCGTCTTCACGATTCGTCATATCACTCCAGCTCTTCGAGTTTTCGATAATACATCTTTACCGTACATTTTGAATGAAAGTGACCTGCACCACACCATTTGTTTTGTTACAAAGAAAATTGTGATCGAACGATTGTTACTCGCGATCGTGCTAAAGTGATCCTTATTATATATGTATATTGTCAGAAATTGAAATTATTACAGGTATAAACGGCGCACTACCATTAGGCGCGACAGCCTGATCATGCGATAGTGTATTCCCTTTCAATTGTCGGCTGGATTAACAATTTTACAATCTGGAATAAACTTTTAATGCGATACGTATGCACACACACACACACACACACACACACACACACACACACACACACACACACACACACACACACACACACACACACACACACATACATCTC
>NW_017259397.1:197601-197839 GCF_001594045.1 Atta colombica
ACACACACACACACACACATGTACATACATATGTATGTAAAAAAATGTTATATGTTATTGTTATAGTTTTTGACACATGATTAAATTTTCCAATTCTTAGAAACTCGCACGCTTCGTCGACGTTTGTATGTCGCGTATATGATTGAAGATCATAACGAATAGCAATAATTAAAAATCAATCAATTCATATCGAGCCAGCATGGGGCATATCGAGCATAGCATGTAGTTTATATATATA
>NW_017259397.1:197939-200035 GCF_001594045.1 Atta colombica
TTTCAACTTTCATACTCATATATATGTATATTGATTCAAACGCATCTTCGAGAATCGATTTGCGTGCAAAACATATATGGCACATCACAATCTTAAAAATTCTCACTTATTTTTGGTTTACCCCCAACATGTAAAATTGTTACATTGTTTATATTATTACATTTAGTCAAAAAGTAGTTACTCAGCCATTGGCTCAACATACAAATTTCCTTGATATTTGGCAGAAAGCATAATAATCAAATGCATCAATCATTTGATATATTTATTAAATGCATTAAATATAGTTATAAAATGATACGGATGAATACGGGCTTTTGACAATATTCGCGATAGCACTTTCCTTACATTTTCTTACCTTTCTTTGTACTTAACCAAATATCCAAAAAAAAAATTCTCTTTTTTCATATAATAATAGTAGTAGTAGTAGTAGTAGTAGTAGTAATAGTAGTAGTGTTAGTAGTAGTAGTATTAGTAGTAGTAGTAGTAGTGGTAGTAGTAGTAGTAGTAGTAGTAGTAGTAGTAGTAATAGTAGTAGTAGTAGTAGTAGTAGTAGTAGTAGTAGTAGTAGTAGTAGTAGTAGTAGCAGTAGAGTAGCAGCAGCAGCAGCAGTAGTATCGTAGCGATAATAATAATAATAATAATAATAATAATAATAATAATAATAATAATAATTTGATAATATATTATTTATGAGAAAACTTATTACGGTCGCTTTATCTGCTACTTGACAATCATGCAAGTGTTGATATATAAATATAAATATGATTGCAAGTTATTTTATCCGTGACCTTTAGCTTTAATCGCATGGGTAAAGTTGTCGAGCTACAAAAGTCGTGAACAAAGCAGATCGTAAGCCGAATGTAGCATCGTATCGTACAATCCTGCAAGCACAATAAAGAATGAAAATGAATGTGAATCAAATTATATAATGTATGGATGACTGTGTACGTAATGAAAAATTTTACATGTAAAATGATATTACCGTTTTTGGTTTATCCACACATTTGGACATAATTCTCTTGAAAGCTATATATTACGACATATACATGAATATTTTATAGATAATGTTAACGTGAAAACATTCAATTCAGAGCATGCCATAAAGTAAATTTCTCTATAGTATTGATACATGTTTAAGTCTCAATCTCGACATACAGCTGAGGCCTCAGTTGTATGTCGGTTTTTTTTAATCCGGTTATAACTTTAATCAGTGGCATTTTAATTAGTGTCAAGTAAAGTGCCTAACAATAAGAAATATAAAATATAAAATAAAATAGATCAAGTATTTCAGTTTGTTGTATTCATAACGCAGTATTTCATTTGTTATGTAACATACAGGAAATGTAAGTTATCTATTATTACGATTAAATGATCGATATATTATGTTAATGTATAACTATTAATATAATATTGTCTAATTTTATCTAATTTTTAATATAATAAAACAAAGTTGTAATACTTTTTGCGACTTTTCATTTTGCGTTATATTATCTCTCCTCGATATCGTATCGCATATTTTTGCAGAAAAAAATTGAGAAACAATGAAAAGCACAATCATACAAGTGCAAATAATTTTTTACTGTTTATTTATTATTATGGGGTAGAGGACGGGGCGCTCGAGGATGACATCACAAGCTCCTGACGGCGCAAATTCCATCGACGTGATCTCAAGCTTGAATCGGTTCATCGATTTTGCAAACAAAAATATGTTTAAATGGATATTTTGAAAAAAGTTACGATACAAGCATATATAAGAGGAAGAGCAAACCAAATTATACATATATGTGTATACGGTTAGTTATGGAAAAAATTATTGACTAAAATAAAACGATAGCTTTCATTATTTACTTTATTAATAATTTGTGTGCAAAATATATATCAACATTAAATTATTATTTCGAGTAGTAAAATTGCCTATACATTTTTATTTTTCATACACATATTTTAAAAAATTAGCAATTTTTTTGTAAAATACAGTAATATATAGTCAGGAGTCATCAGATATCAGGAAGAACCACACTTCATTTCATTCTCGCCTTCTCTCTCTCTCTCTCTCTCTCTCTCTCTCTCTCTCTCTCTCTCTCTCTCTCTCTCTC
>NW_017259397.1:200135-201355 GCF_001594045.1 Atta colombica
TCTCTCATTTGGTGTTGAGATATTAATTGACCGGATAGAAAAATAATGTACAAAGAAAGAAAAAAATAAATGGCGATATGTTTGGTTTAAATTTGTTGATTTTTTTTTCAATTTATACGAAATACAAAAAAACGGGTGCGTTATGGCTATCCATGACATTTTAATTTAAAGCAAAAACTAATTAAGGTTGTATCATGAAACGTCTCCAAATAAATTGTCAATTTATTTTGGATTGAACATTTCACCATTTATTTTATTCCTACTACTTTATTTTATCCATTTTCTCTCTTATTTTCTGCTTTTATTTTTTCTTTTCCTCTTATTTTTTCTCCTTTCTCTCTGCTTCCTTTCTATTTATTTCGCTTGTGAGGAAATGCTTCAATAAATATACAACCACAGTGTCGTATTATGAAAATTACGGTATGTATAATATATATTATGACTTATATTATAATTAAATATTTATCTTATATCCTTTTTGGCTATCTTATCCCCTAAGTTTTTCATCAACAATATACATATAGTTACCATACAGATGTGTTCCGAGAATTGACAAAAATGTGACAAATGAACGAGACAATTATCGCATTCTTTATTAATTTATTAATTGTTGATCGTTTATCACACGACATTCGTGTAACGGACGTGATCATTTTGTTCCCAAATATGAACCACGCACGAAATTTTCTTGAATATTGTTTTACTAAAAAGAAACAAACTATGTAGCGATTGACGTAATTAGAAGCAAGTCCATTAACGTCCATTTATGTACATACAATAATGTACTATTTCATTGACGACTGTTATCACATTTCAATTTGCAGATCATACACTAGATCTAAGAATGTGCTGTAAAATATATACTATTGAAAAATCGCATTTTATATTACATTGATATTATATGCTACAAAATAGACATAACAACAACCAGGCATATATGATCGTGCGTGGTGCGCGCGCGTGTGGAGATCAATGACTTTCCGGCGGAATTTTTTATGCCGCATAAACTTCCAGCACGCTCGGTTCTATCGCACTCTGTCCAGGAACATTACCGTTTTTACACCTTTGTAAAAATGATTTTACGTTACAAAGCCTGGAAGGCAAACAGAAATGTAAACTCTAAAGCTTTCTTTGTACATGTATGCGTATGTACATATATATATTGTGCGTGTATAATATATATATATATATATACATATATATATATACATATATATATA
>NW_017259397.1:201455-202065 GCF_001594045.1 Atta colombica
ACAAACGTTGGAAACGTCAACTGAAATAATTTTTTATTCTCTTCTTGTATAAAGAGCTTGTTATAGAGTTGATATTTTTTTAGTTGAATCTCAAACGAAATAAGCATCTATATGTGTATATGTACATACTAAAATATCGAAAGTAACACCAAGTATTCAAATATACAGATGTAAAATGTATTAAATTCCGATCGCGCGTAATATACTAATATTGATATTATAAAATAAACACGACTTATCGAGTGAGTGTTATAATCTTATAAGAAAATAAAATGCGATACAAGTAGTGGGAGAGGCTGGCAAAAATTGTCTAATTATGAATTCAGTGCGATAGTATTAAATCACTCGCAACAGTATATTATTATACATCATTGTATATGTGTGTGTGTATGTAATGCAGGCCTATGTACCTTTGTATAGCCAAGAATAAAACTCTGTGTGTGCGAACATATAATATATGATATAGCATATAATACATGGACGGCCATTGACCATTTATACTTTTTAATGTTTTTGGAATCAAATTTAATTTATAGTTGAAACTTTCTTTGAATATCGGAAATATTGTCTGTATCTAAGAGAGAAATATATATATATATATATATGTGTG
>NW_017259397.1:202165-203293 GCF_001594045.1 Atta colombica
ATTTTAAAATGTGAATAAAAAATAAATAAATTTAAATGAAATCATTCTTAAAATTTATTAAACTATATAATATTTACAACATATATATATATATATAATATATTCATTACTTTGTACAAAACCAAATTCGTATTTCAAGAATTTCTGCTTCGAGTCTTAATCATACCGGCTGAACGGGCAAAGAATAATTTTCGTCGAGAGAAAAAAAAAGACTAATTAATTATACCGAGTGTAGCGATATTGAGAAATTTTTAATGACGGTAAGAAATTGCATCGAATTGGATTAGACGCAAGTTTCTGTCAACAAATCAGATTGCAACAAACGTTCTACTCGAAAACGATTGTATTGCCGATAGGGAGAACGTGTCTGATCGTTGTCCGTTATCACTCGTGTCCTGTGAGGAATCAAGTTCTCGTATCGTCCCATCAACCAATCTTGACACAACCGATGTTGAATATCTGTGCCATTCTTGGATATCCATAATGAATGCCAATGATGAAATTTGGAATCCTTACGCTTCGTTACAGCTGGATGACACTGTCAAATCAAAATATTTCACAATTTTCTTTTTTTCTTTTTTAATCAGAATAGACTATACACAACGTTTGGTATATATAAAGGTATCAAATATTCAAATAATTATAAACATACCCGTCTAGCCCGGTTCATGGAGTTTTGTTTATAAAGAAATCTGTCCTTATGAACAATGAAGAGCATGGTATAACTGTTGGGATTAAATCTACATTGTGTTTCGTCGGAATTGATCATGTCTGGAGTGTCGCTTGATCTGCAATAGATTTACAATATTGTTACTTGATGATATGTACAAATAAAGTTAATTATAAATTTATATAGCGAATTACATACCGATGTATCGAATGTACTTACTCTGCAACTTTATCCGGATGATTAGCATTAAGCGAAAATGTTTTCCCTCTCATTAATCTTGCAGCATGCTTTCGATACGATTTAATATTACGACAGAGAAATGTGGGTTTACGTCCTGTTGAGGATCTACCTGAGGAACCCCAAGTATTTCCGTCAATCTATAACAATCATATATCATTATTTGTAAAAGTATTTTTACAGTTGCAAACAACTGTATATGTATATATATATATATATAT
>NW_017259397.1:203393-203782 GCF_001594045.1 Atta colombica
ATTTATAAAAAATTATCATAAAAGAATTCTATATCCACACACTCATGGATAAAACGGACGACTATAATATAATATAATCGATAAATGTGTGAAAATAATTTACAATAAGGCGAAAAATTTTATGTGTCTGTCCGACATGTACGTATATCAAATCTTTTCTCATGTTTCAATATATTCTATTTACGGTCAGAATGAAATAAATGTGAATAAAGAGGCATATATTTCTTAAAAGTATAAAGTGAAATTTAATACAAATAATCTTAAAGACATTAAATAAATTTTGAAAAATGTAACAAATGCGAATAGTATTTAGAAAAATAAATAAATTATACAACACTCTCTCTCTCTCTCTCTCTCTCTCTCTCTCTCTCTCTCTCTCTCTCTCTCTC
>NW_017259397.1:203799-204255 GCF_001594045.1 Atta colombica
CTCTCACTCTCACAGAGAGATTAATAAAGACTAAACGCACGTGTTGAATGATAAGCTTGTTCCGATTATTAGAAATTCAATCTTATATTTATTGAATCGTGCAAACGAAAAAAAAAAGGAAAAATAATACAATAATACAAAAAAGGAATCGTATATATCTATAACTTTCAGCACTTTGATTACTGTTTCATTACATTTTCCTATTTCATACGATTGTGTAATACTTGATAAAAAATCAATTAAGAGGCTCTACTTTAAATTTTGGTTATATCGTATGTAACATTGAAATTTTTATTATTAAAAAAAATATAATGTGATAGACTTGAAACATTTTTATTTATTAATATTTGATTATTTTGTTGTATACCAGGGAATAAGTGAATGAACGAAGAATGGAAAGAGAGGGCAAGGGAAAAGAGAGAGAAGGACGGGAGGGAGGGGGGGGGGGGGGGGGGG
>NW_017259397.1:204972-209980 GCF_001594045.1 Atta colombica
TACATACATACATACATACATACATACATACATACATACATACATACATACATACATACATATATACATATGTATGTGCGTGCATATGTGTGTGTATATATATATACGTGCATCACGTCTTAAAAAGTCGTGTGTTAAAAATTTGAATAGCCGCAATAGCTATATTTCCGTCTTCTTGTTGTTCATTTGTTGTCATCATGGGTTAGTGTTTAGTCGGAGAAGAATAGGTATCGATAATAAATATCGATCGTAAAGAGAAGTAAACTCTGTATGTATTGTAGGTGGGTGGGTATGTCGCACGCGCGTGCGCTTATAAATACCACAGGCGGGTATGGGAAAATCGAAATTGCTGCGCATACGCCATTGGAGCAAGTGGTATACATCGGCGCAGCAGCAGCCAGCAGGTTGCTGGGCGCGATTATCGCAAAGAACGGCGCAGTTGCCGCCTCGAGTTGCCTTTCTCCGTTTCCGCTGTTATTTTCACATTAGGCTCGGACGAACGCCATTTTGAACTGCGAGCGGTTTATTATCGCGGACCAGTGCCGACAAGACGAGACGGACGAGATGCTTCTTGTAAGTTAGTATCGATGATGAAAATTGGAGATTTATTTTTTATAGTTGCACAGACAGAAATGAACGAATGCTAACGAAACAGAACTATTGATTGATGAATGCTGTGAACAAAAATGTGAATGACGATAGGAGAGAGAGAGGGGGGGGGGGAGAGAGAGAGAGAGAGAGGATAGAAAAAGAAGTGTACTTTAAGCTTCACGATTATCGTCACCTAATCATTCAGATTCGCGTTCGCATCGCTTCGTATGTAAGTACGATGTTATTCGTCAAGAGTGCTATAGCTCAAAAACTTTTAAAAGACTGCAGTGAATTTTAATTTTTCGTTTACCAAGTAATATCGAATCGATTAAATTTTTGATGTGTATATATATCTCTACTTGAGAGATTTTATATATATATATATATATATATATAATCTCTCAAGTACGGTTTATCACACTTTTTATTATGAGAATGAAACAGCGACGAAAATGAGTAAAATAATGGAGCTCGTTTACAAATTCTATTGCGCGAGTATATCATACATGTAGATGTTGAATTTTGCACAAATTTTGCTCATGTATATACTCTGGTGTGCGTGTGTGTGTGCGCGCGCGCGCGCACTACACAGGTTCCGTTATTCACTGCAGTACTGAAATTTATAGTATGCACTAGATTTTCAGTAATGGCAGTGTACATATATCGAAAGACTGCTATAATCATAAGCGAAATTTATCGTATTGTGCATTGCATTGTGACAAGTGTATCTTTCTCTTTCTTATATTATTGATAAAAAGGAAACTATGATTGTATATTCAAGTATAATTTCACACTGATAAATTACATAATGTGCGTTATTTCTATTTTGTATATTCTACAAATAAAAAAATAATTCAGAATATGTGACTGCAGTCTTTTTCGTATGACAGCTTTTTTTGCCAATAAATAATTGTTTGATTTATGAAATTTGGTTTGAAATTTGGAGTAATAAATCTTGATTAACAATGTTTGTAAGTAGATAAATGTTTATATAAAGAGATTGCCTGTCGATGTATGTGATTGTAATGCGCGCACGTGCACGCATGCGAATGAAAAAACAGAGAAAAAAAAAGATAAGGAGAATGTAATCCATTCAGGCCCGGTGTTCCACTCTTTGATAAATTTTACCTGTTGGGTAAGTAGCAAGATTATCCAATCATATGTGCGGATTGCCGGATTTACTTAATAGGTAAAATTTACAAAAGATGAGACAATCGAGACTTAATGCTGCAAATGTTTCGTTGACTAATAAATTAAAAAATGAATTACATTACAAATTGACTTATCAAGGAATGCATGTATCAAATGCGATATCAAATTGATTGCACTTGGACTGTGGTTGTGTTTGTGTGTGCGCGCGCGCGCAAGCACGCAACAAAGGCGGCTTTCAATCAATTCTAAAAAATAAAAATTCGTCATCATGTTTGCATATTGAATGTAATTATCTTAATGATTTTATATACAGTGAGAGTAAAAAATATTCGTACAAGGAAATTATTTATAAAAAGTCTTACTTGTAAAAAATAAACATTAATTAGCAATTTTATACAATAAATATATTCTGTTTTAACATAAACAAACGAGCTTGCATGTATTCCTGATTTTAAAAGCTAAATTTCTCGACTGTACGAATACTTTTTGAGCATCCAAACAACAGAATTTTTAATTTTCGCTTATTTTTCAGATAATATATTTTCTATAATTAATACACATCTTTTTGATATATATAATTTTAAGAAACATATAGCCTATTTTATTATTTATGAATAAATTGTTAATTACCAACTAAGAAATGATCGTCAATTAAATCGAATCGACGTCGAATTAATGTTGAAATCATCGATTCGACATCAATTCGATGATTCATTTCTCGCTGGATAATATTTACTTTTTAAAAATTAAGTTTTTTTAAAAAATATTTTCTCTGTACGAATACTTTTTGCACTCACTGTGTGTGTATTTTATGTATATATATATATATATATATATATATACACACACATAATGTTTTTAATTAAAAAAAATAAATAAAAAGAAACGAAACTATATGCTATCGAAACTGTGCGACGTATTTCTTGTTGAAAAAAATGTATGTAATGTGTACAAAGATCCTCATTAGAAAAAAATATCACATTATCAACATAATAATTTCACATTGTACAAATTCGCCCAAGAACAAATAATATAAAATAAAAATAATTGGGAATAAAATGAGAAATCTAAAATGCACAGATTTTTAGATATCAATATCATAAAACAGATATCATTTTAAGAGCGGCAAATTATTGCAGAGTTAAAACAAAAATTGAAAAATGTGAAACCTTTGGTAAAATGACAAATACTGCGGGATATTAATACTTCATACTGTCGCGTTTATCAAACATTATTACAGAATTGATGCAAAATTACAACTGACTTTCTATATACATCATATAATAATACAGTGCGTAGTATTTCCCTGCTTTACTATCTATATATCATTTATATGTACACGTAGCAAAGTATATTACGTATATACATGTGTTTGATGAAGGACGCAACAGTTGAGCTAAAAACACACTCAGCTCCACGCCACATAGTAGTCTTGTCATACCTCGTTGTCTCGTTAGCTAAAACCAATGCATACTTGATTCATACAAAGGCATAGTGCATCGTACTACAGCTGATCCTGTAACATACTTTGGGGTCTTGAAACGTAGCATGACACGCTCTGCCCTCGTATGGAGCAAATGCGCATAAACCCTTCTATGTTAGCGATATGGCTATGAGATCATTCTCTCGTGTAGAAAACAGTTTTGGATTATAGCTTAGCAGATCGAATAGTCAAACGAGTGTACAAGCCATACAAGTTTCGATGTTTCTCCGACATATTCATATTTTTGTCTAAGATATTACATAGGAATTTTATTAACGCATCGCTTGTTATTTCTCCCTATGCAAACATTTAACCGCCTATCTTTCAAAATTTCTTTAAAAACCAGTTAGAATTTCTTTTTTTTTTATCTCGAAGAATCAATAAAAAATACGAACCGTGTAATCGCGTTAGTTTTATTATATAATGCTTAATAATGGCGTGAAAATAATGTGTTGAATAAATCTATGAATGTGTGTGTGTGTGTGTGTGTGTGTGTGTGTGTGTGTGTGTGTGTGTGTGCGCGCGCGCGCGCGTATCCTTTTCAAAGATTTCACTATTGCATTTTTGAATACAATAGAAGAAGAATTCATCAAATATAAAACTTAATCATCAACTATTTTTTTACTTATATATTCTATTTCATGTTGTATACACGTGAGCGTCATCAAAATGTATATACAAATTGGTTTTAAATTTACATACTTCAAAATCTAATTTTACCTTTTTACATATAGTAAAACTAATATTATATGTGTGTGTGTGTGTGTGTGTGTGTGTGTGTGTGTGTGTGTGTCTAGTATAAGATATGAAGAAAATAACAGGAATTTTAAGAATTGACTAATATCAAATGTGTTACGATATAAATTAATATTTTATATAAATTAATATTTTACTTGCACATACGACATTATTCTCACTTATTAAATAGGTAGTTGCCTTTCTTTTAGATAATATGTACGTATCTTATATTTAAATAGTTACATGCCTCAGAAAAAATAAGTTTTTTTGATTAAAAAAATAAGTAAAAGTCTTAAAATATTGTCAAGAAAAATGATGTGTAGATTAAATAAAAGTAACAAAAATTTATTTATACCAATTGTTATTAAGCAAAGTAATTCATATTCAAGTAAAATTGTAACAGAAGATTATATAAAAATTATATATACGAACAAAAAATATACATAACATTTAATAAAATATTAGCTAAGATTCGTAAAAATATTTTTGTTATTCCTATAAATTTATTTTTTCAATTTAGTTTAAAATTTCAGTTTACTTTGAAATCGTTATATTATTTTTTCAAATCGGTTTTTTCTGATGATAGAAAAATTGAATTTGTATTTTCATTATTAAAAATAATTTTACAATCACTCGCATTGCATTAACTCAAAAGAATTATGTATGTATTTGAAGTAAGTCTTTTCTGCTAAAAAAAAAATTTAAATACATTACAATAATTACTAAAAAAAGAACGAATTTTTTAATTTTTTAATAAAAATAAATAGAAATTATTTTTAATAAAATTTTCATTCACACTTCATGAAATGTTTTATTGTTTTGTAACAACAAGTTATTTTTGATAATAAAAATCCAATATATATATATATTTGTTGTGTGTGTGTGTATTATTTAATTAGATTTAGTTTTAACTTTTCGCAAAATATAAAAGAATACTTTATATTATATATGTGATATATGTATATATGTGCATATATCACATATGTCAAATAGTAGGTTAGAGAAATAAAGAATGGAATATCGCGCGTGTGTGCGTGCGCCCAC
>NW_017259397.1:210080-220130 GCF_001594045.1 Atta colombica
TTTATAATTATTAGTTTACATTATGGCACTGTTAGGATGATTTTGTAAAATTTATGCTAGATCTTTTTTTCTGTTTTTAACAATTTTTATCATTATTTTACAACAATTGGTCATTATCATTGTTATCTCACAATTGTATTGATTCTTTACAACTCGTCATTAAATGTGTAACAATAAACAAAATAAATGTTATACATGAAGTACACATGAAATTTTCTATATTCAATCCAGTAAGTTAGTTAATGTTATTATATTAAATGTGAAGAAATTCATGTTTTAATAAAAAGTTTATTTTTTAACATGATGAAATAAAAATTAAACAATTGCTTATTTACACAAAATTTATTTTCTCCGTCTATTTTAGAAAAATTGACTGCATATTTAATTAATTAAATATTACAAATATACAAAATATGTTTTTATTAAATATTAAAGTAATAAATATTGCACAATTTCAATGTTATATAATAAGTTAATTTGCGTTTTTCCTTAGTCTAACATAGAAAAGAAGATAAATTAAAAAAAAAAAACTTGGTTTTTTTTTAATTTTTAAATATTATTTTTAATAATTATAATTAAGAAGAAAATTTTTTTTGGATCTTGTTGCTTCTTTCATTGCTTCAATTAATTTTTATCACTCGTATCATCTTTTTAATATAAAATTAAATAAAAGACAAAATAAAATAAGGAAAACATAATATATACATTAATAGTATTAACAATTTTTGCAATATTTTGCACCGTCTCAATAATTTAAAGTATTTGAATTAAAGGAAAACATTTGCATTTGCAGAAAAAAAGATGCGTTGTAATGTATCAGAAAATTTCATGCAATTTATAGTACAGTTAATTTAAAACAAAGTTTAATAAATTTCTCTTATCTAAATATATATATAAACTTCCAATTATTATAAAATGTAATAATTAAGTACGTGGAGACTTATTTGTGCCATTTTGTATATGTATAAAAAAAATATATATTAGTTGCACCATAAATGTACAGAAGTTTGTTGATCGACACTGACCATACACGGAATTGTAACATGGATATTTTAATGTTACGCATAAAGCGTAAATAATTCAGCAAAATATAATCATTCAGTATCGTAGATTTCAAAAATGGTATGTATGTGTGTACTGTGTGTGTGTGTGTGTGTGTGTGTGTGTGTGTGTGTGTGTGTGTGCGTGTGCGTGCGCGCACGCGCGCGCGCATAAACGCGTTTTCTATGTCAATGAAATCTTGCACAAAGGCGTCTAATTTATTTTACTTGTCCAATAAAGTCTTATACTTTTAGTAGAAGAAAGTTCCATTAAACCTTTATTCTTTGGGGCATTCATCGTTGTACGTCAAATAAAAACGACAAAGTACAAGCGTACAACGTTTTAATCACAGTTGTAAATTACGCGAATGAACGTTAAGTTGAATGTTGGCAATGATTATGAAAAGGTATTTGGATCCTATACCTTTTTGCTAATGTCAGTGTTCTTGCGTTTTCTGCCCCTCCCCCCCCTTGCTGCCTGGTCGTTACTCACAGGATGATTGGTCGTCTGCTCATTCTCTGTTAAGGCAGGAGTGTCTTTTGGACTAGTTTGACCAGCTGGTGCAGAAAATCTCTCAACGTATGTTGACCATTTTTCAGAAACTGTAACGCCTTCCCTTTCTCTCTCTCTACAGCCATTATCCACTGTTTCATCGCCTTCTGTATCTAACAACTCCATCGTCATTTTACAGTCCTTTTTATACTGAAATAAAAATTACAGCTTGAAAGCTTGCGACTAAAATCTAATTATATACAGTGTTCAATGAAATATTTATTACCGACAATTCTAACGAATTAGTTTCATTTAAAACGTAATGTATTTTAATCATATTCTTGAAATATTTTCTAAACTATTCGCACATTTTTATTTTTTATTTACTTCCTCGCGTGTTTGTGTAAGAAGAAAAATTGGTAAGTCTAGTGAAAAACAATATTTTAGACACCCCATATATTCAGAAGAAAATAAAAGTGCGCCTAAGTGATATAATTTGTCATTAATAGTAATCGCTATTACCACCTATCACTGTAATTGTAAATAAATCAAACATTTTAAAAAAGTTACTCACTATATATATCTTGAAACAATTTTCATCTGCCATTGCTTTTTCTGCCTTGCGTTGATATGATAATTCAGCGCTTAATCTCATGTACGCTGTGGCGCATAGTCCGCCAGCTCCGCTATTTTCTTTAGGTTGACGTTGCTCCCTTTGGAATAAATCCATGCATTGTTGACAAACGGAATCTGAGACTAGGTGCTGCAACTGCCAGAAATATATAATTTCGCGTGCTTGTTTTTTCTTCTTATCATGATATCAAGAAAAAGGAAACAAAACAAAAATTTACTTACTTGCCTAACCGCATAATTAACGACCTTGTCGAGAGTAAAGGCAATGTATGCATGAATACCGAACATTTCTCGCAATGTGTCTTCGTACGCTGTGCTTTCCATATTTCCGTCGAGGACATTTTTAACCATATCCAGAAAGGCAGGATAATAATCTTCAATTTCAATTTCACCTATGTCAAATATACCGATGATAAGTGCGATTAATATATGATTCAATGCGTGATAATTAATTGCCAACGCAAATTGACAAATATGGCAAATGGATTATTTACTTTTTGGTTTCAATCTTAAAGCGACTGCTGTACTTTCTCTGCGCTGCTGTTTATACTTGGACTCCTCTTCGGCAAGAGCAACCGCCCTGTCGTACATTTTTGTTAATCTTTCACATAGTATATGATGTAACCTCAAGAAGAGGTACCAATTATTACTTCCCATAAAAAGTGTATAAGCTTCCTCGGGATCACTCGAGAGAGCGTGCATTGGTACTTTTACGTCGGGTTCACTTTTGATAGTAGTGGAAGATGTATTTGGTGATGCGGGAGCCTTACTCCTATTAGCTTGCAAACCACTCAACGACGATGAAGTATTTGTTGCGGATTGAGAATTGTTACACGTTGCCATGTTTACATCCTCCTTCTCATCTGTAATGGAATAAAATTCATGTATTCGAAAATATATTCATCTTCACGAGATGACAGTTATGAGATAAAAAAAGAATCTACCGTCTTCGTCCCTTTCGTCATCGCTAAGTTCTTGTCGGGGATGGAAGAAAAGATCAGGTATAAAATGTTTTAACAAAAGTTTTATCCGTTGTTTGTCTTCCTTATGGACAGCGGTTTGCCGTTTAACGTGATGAATCAAGAGATTAGCAGCGTCGTCCAATACAGACTTGTCTTTATATGATAGAACGAGATGTGGACCACTATTCCCTTGACCGTCGCTATTACCGTCGTCGCCCTGTTCGTGCCTCTGTACAATGTGCCAAAACACGTTAAATAATTGCAAAACGAGAAAAGGAGAAAAAAAAAAGAAAGAGAAACCGCAGAAAAGCAAGATGGAAATTGAAGTTAAAACACGTATATACTAACCTCATCATATAATGTTTCGATCTCATTGAACAGACTTTTAGATCTCAACGCTTTTACATCATTCTGTTTGAAATTAATTCCCTGATGATCTAAAGATTTCAAGTAGTACTTCTCATTTTGTTCTCTCCAGATTTTATTGAATCCCTTTTGCGCTTCCCGCCATTCCTCCTCCTTGGCCTTTAGTCGGCGAAGTACAACGGGCACAGCCACTACAGGATTTCTTTTAAGACCCTCTATGATGTCAGAAGCTTTATCACCGTATATCCTTTTTATTGCTCGTTGATGAATCGTAGGCGAACAACCGCCCATGCACTCGTCGAGTTTATATTTTTGTACCTCCTCTTGAGTCATCCGGTTCATTTTCTTATGAACGCCCTCGAGCACTCTAATTGTCGATGCGTTAGTTTCTATAACGACATCCAATTCAAAACGTTCATCCTCGCATCGATATATGGATTCTTCATATTGTGTTTTCCTAGGCAAACCAATGCGCACGTATCTCATAATTGAAATAAATATTTCAGTTATTTTTACAACACTATTATCAAAAAATAACATTATGCATGTAATAGATAATTTTAAAAACAAATGATAGGAAAAAGAAAAGAGTAGTATAAGAAAGACGACAAAGAAATTGAAAAAGATTGTTTCTCATATGCGCAAGTGCATAAATGAAAATGATCAATTACCTTGATGTTACAAATGTACTGTCTTCTGACCAAGTTGGAAATGAAACCCAGGTATCGTTGAGGACTTCCTTACATAATTGCGTTCTGCCACTACATTTTGGCTGAATGTACGATTTTGGTAATGCGCAATACGACGCCCCCAGTCGCTTGCACGCTGTATAATCAATTTCTATCGCTAAGTCACCTTGTGGCCGTTCTTGATGGCTGCGTACAATGCTGTTTGGGAAAGTTTCTATTCCGATGGCGTTTCCTGCATTTGTCATCGTAGTGCTCGACGAATCGATTAAGTAGCCCAGAAAATCTTTAAACCAACGTAATAATTCGGGGAAACGACCGAGAAATGGTGTCACTAGCTGAATAAGCTCCGATTTCGAGATTATTTCTTGATTGAAAAGTACAAGGCATCGAAGAAAATTTTCGTAGACATCTTGCGATCTGAGCGCTTTTCGAACCTAAGGTAACATCATATTTATTTAAGAAAACATATTTGTTGTGCAGAAAGTATGTAACGTAGTTACAATGAAGAAATTATAAATGATAATATACTTAATGCTCACCTTATCAAAGAAAGCATAATCGTTTAAGGTACCATATTTACCAGCTTCTGCGATAGAAATATCGCGCATCGAAGCCACTTTATGCTTTTTCGAGGGTGGTGGACCATGTTGTATATGATGAGAATTTCCCGGTGTCGCTGAAGTCGAGAATGACGGACTTCTTTTCAATTGTCCTGTACTGTGTCCGCATTTCTGGCCACTATTCATATCTCTTATGTTCGATCTATCCCGCTCCCGTTCTCGTTCTCTGTGTTCTCGATTGTCGCGTTCCAATCCAGCCGTACTGCTAGCTTCTCGAAGATCTCTCGATATAGTACCAGAATTATTGTAAGGTGTCTTCAGTCCAATTGGTTTCTTGACAATTGCTGTATGATCGTTAATTGATGTCGTCTTATTAGTCTGAAAAATGGCAAGAGACTAATAGGAATCAAAATTGGTTAGTTTATTCAACGAAGAAATAATTTTCTCAGAAGAAATGTGAACAAAAAGAAGAGAGGAAAAAAGAAAAATTATGGTAATTTCTTCTTTTTTTATCTTAAATAAAAGGATCAAGAGAATATATGTAATAGCAGATGCAGATATCGTATTTAAGACGCGATATTATAGACTCGTAATGGAAGAATATGCGATTTATAAACATCATTTTCTCACATTTGCGCTCTTTTTGCACGTAATATACGTTTCACTATCACAATTTAGAAAAAACAAGAAACAATATATTTTCGTATGTACGTTTGTAAGAAACGTATAGGTTTCTTTAAAAGTTTCTCTCTCTCTCTCTCTCTCTCTCTCTCTCTCTCTCTCTCTCTCTCTCTCTCTCTGTGTGTGTGTGTGTGTGTGTGTGTGTGTGTGTGTGTGTGCGCGCGCGCGCGCGCGCGCACGACTGTACTACCTTAGATCAATTTTTTTAGCGCATAATTGCAATTCTTCATTTAAAATTCTATTTCATCAAGATTTCTGTCGTTTTATTGTAATAAGCACCGACTCACCAACGAGTTTTGTTGGTTGGTAGCATCCGGCAAAAATTGTCCAAATTCAGCAAGCAGATCTTCTTGATTTTCAAATAATTTAGCAACTTGACTATAAACTTCCGCCTCCGTCAAGTGTTTCGTTCCAGCTGTCGCACCGGAACTTGTACCTCCCATATGACCAGATTCTTTTAAATTTCGCTGTTCTTTCTGATACGTATGCAATATTTCCAAAAAGCGTTTGTATTTGTCTGGTTGACCTTGGAATCGATTCTAAAAATAACGTAATTTTGTATATTTTACATATGCTTGATTATTTTCTATATCTCACGTCATTCCTTCTTTCCTTGTTAATAATCTTACCTTTATTTTATTGACATAGTTTATCGCATGGTTAAATTCAACCGGCTGACTTTGTTGAGTTTGTCCACCAGTCGACACACCATCTGCTTGATTTAAAGCCTGACTGACAGCTTGCGCTTGTGCAGTGCTAACGTGCGAATTGTTATACACTGATACTGGCGGCGGTGAAGGCGCATGAACAGTTAAACTATTAGTTGTAATACTGTTTGCCAACGTATGATGTATATTACCTGACCTGAGAACAATCAATGCAGCAATAGACATTACATTTTCTTTTTTCATAATAATTTGTTATAATAGTTATAATAGGACTTAGCGGAATGCTTACCCTGGCATTATTTGCAAAACGGGAGGTGCTTTTGCAGGTTGTGTGGGTGGACTAGCTACTGGAGGTGAACCAACATTCACCGTACAATGATGCTGCGACAATGTGGCGGTATGTGTTGCCGTTGGACTGGGCATACTGACGGATACTTGAAAAGCATATCCTTGCTCATTTGCTTGTACTTCTATTTTGTAGCCGGGTGGGAGAAACGTATTGAAACCTACGATGAGTTCGGGATGTCCTTTGAAAAGATGACTTACTCGCGTTATAACGCCCGGAGTATCTATACTTTGAGATTTGAATTCTTTCATAATATCTAAGAAGTCATTGTACACCTACAAATAAAAAATTTTATGTCAATATGATGAAAAATACCAATAAACTAGTCAATAAAGTAATATATAAATAGTAATATATAAATATATATATACACACACACACACACACACACACACACACACACACACACACACACATACATTCACGTTTGAACTCTTATTTAATTAATATTTAATATATATTTAATATATTTAATTCTTTGTCGCTTACCTGTGGTTGATCACTAAATTTATATTTTACTTGATCCAGATAAGATAAAGCATCTTCTACTTTTAATCTCTGGAATTGTTGAGATCCACTTCCTCCTCCCAGATTAGAGCCAGGTGGAGTGGAAGCCAAAGGTGTTACATTACCAGAATGTACCTATAGTGACAATAGCTGTTATTTACAAACTTGTGACGATTGTCTAAGTGCACAATAGGCGTTAATGTTTGTATTTCGTACTTTTGTTTGCGTGTGCATACATGCGTGTGTACATGCTGTGTGGTAAAAAAAAAAAATAAAAAAAAAAGATGATGCACACCTTATGCCTTATTGTCGATTGCTGTTGCGCATGGAGTTGATTTTGTGATCCTGATGTAGGTTGTTGGGAAGCCATTGTGTGACTATTACCACCACCTATTCCACTATGCAAACCACCACCAGTATTTATGCTGCTACTACTACACGTGGAGCCAAGTCCTCCCGCGGAGCCACTCGCCTGCTGCATATAAAACATTTATTAAGTATTATTATTTATCTTCATCATCATCATCATCCTCACACTTGCAGATATGAAATCGCAACGGGAATTTACCTTGATAGGAGATGGTGCTGCGGTTGGTACAACAATCGCTCCAGTATATTGTTGTTGAGCTTGGGCAGTGCCAAACTGTATACTTCCTGGCATTTCTTTTGACGCAACAGATCGAACTGCTTGACCAGGTACAACAACACCTATTCCACTGCTAGTGTGGTAATCTAAACTGCCTCCTCCACCACCTAAGCCACTTGCTGCACTCACCGATGAGTGTTTTGTTGGTGCTGATGCTATATCGTCCAGTCCGCGAACACGTTTCATTGTAAATCACATTGGAGCTGCTGAAAAGAAAATAATTCCAAAAGAGATTTATTTCTTCTTCGTTTTGCAATTTAACTTATAAATCACTATCGAGAGCATTACATTCTCAGTGAATACAGTTCAGTTTATTTATAGAATTTATGTGACATATAGTAAATTTTCTATTAGATGGTAGATTTTCTGAAATTATTTTAAATTAGATTACTTCAGAATTTGAAAATGACAAGGTCAACATAATGTAGAGCTTAACAAAAATGATAATGATAAGTAACATAAAAAATATATATGTATAACATACACACACACACAAAATACACAGATTTGTCCTCTGTACACATGATGCACATCATACGTACACATGATACACATCATACGTGCAATGAAATGCACCCATACATACTTATATATCCTATATATATATATATATCTGCGTATTTGCATTTTGTATATATACAGCAATGTATTGTTAATATCACTTATACATCAAAGCTTATCGATTTCAAGACAATCCTGAAAAGTTTAAAGATAATGATTATATTTAGAAAAAATTAATTTAGATTCAAATTTATATCTCTCACAAATCACACGATTAATTTTGTGAATTATAAATAAACAAAGCGATATCTCTGAATATATCTCTGAATACTGCACATTAAAGCACATTTGTATTTATGTAAATATAGGATATAAACAGTATATTACACATTAGTAATTTTCAAAACACATACTTCAACTATAGGCATATATATATATATATATATACATATATATATATACATATATAAGGTCTGTTTTCTGTGACTGAACTAATGTACACTTTTGGAATTTAAAAGAAGATAGATATATGTATTTGATATATGTATTTGTCTGCAGCACGAAAGAGAGTTCTAGAACAGTCTAATGCAGGAATGGAAAAACCAATAGTCACACAGGTTGTATTCCAAAATTTACTGCCAGTACTAAAAATCTGTAGTTTACGTTACATGTATGTACTACAAATTTTGAGTACTGGCAGTAAATTTTGGAACACAGCCATCGGCATGTATGGTTTGTGTTTAATGTTCAAATATTTTATCAGGGAAAAAATAATAAAATCATATGATGAAAGCCTATCGAAATTCTTTATAGTAGTTTACAGATTTTTAAATAAATAAATTTGTACGTAATTAAAGAATGTTCTGCACGAGTCTCGAAAAGTTTAGGAAAATACAACATGTGAAACTACAAAGTAAGGTTATAAGATCTGAAAGATCTTGACGTCTTTTAGGATCTCTATTCCATAATTTCATTTTCATAATCGCTTGAAGCTAATTCGACGAATAAAATGAAGGTACATACATTTTTTATCGTAGCAGTTTGAAATTCGGCGATGTAAATGGTAATATTTTATAAATGAAACTTTATCGCATATCAGAGAGACGCGCAAGACCCAAGCGCGTTATAAGAATAAGCTCCGGTTGCATTAAATTACTTTAATTTTAAGCGAGGCTTAAAATTCTCTTTGTCCCTGTTTCTTTTCGATTTTAAAACGAGATAGAGAGAATTTAAGTTTCGCTTAAAATCAAAGTAACATGATTGATACAACCGGGCCTAATTTATAAACTCGTGCTAGCTATGTGTGAGAGAGAGAGAGAGAGAGAGAGAGAGAAAGTGAAAAAGGGGAGGGAAAGGAGAGGATTGGGGGGGGGATAGGGAGACCCGATCGAGCTCCGTTGCAGAATTGTCGACGCGGTGACGCGTATATGTAGAAAAGTCGAATGCGAGGAAAATAATGAACAAGTAGATAAACGTTCCGAACAGTGGATGTCTTTTTCTTCATACGTACCAATTTCCATTTGAAAAAAAAACACGTTCCGCGTTCCTATCTCCTACGTAGGTTTTCTCGTACAACGAAGGATACGGTGACGGTGACGTCGAGATCGAGATATGTCTCTCGGTTGTCGTCGTGAATAATGCACTGTCGCCAACTCTTCTCTGGCTCCCCGAAACTTTCGATCGCGTCGGTGGCCGGGTTGGATTCCTGCTGCGTATGCACGCGCGAAACTTGCTCTTGCGCCGGTAGTTCTTGTTCGATTTATGCCGTGAAACTCTAAGACGATGCACGTTTCTAAACACACTCTAGCCGGCCTCTTGTACGTTACGCAATATTCTACGTAAATACATAACGCATTCTCGGAGCGGACTCTGCGACAAGTAACGTACGTCCGCGCCGCGTGCGGTCACTTCCTCCGCGAAGCGCCACCGACGCCGCTGCCGCCGCCGTCACCGCTGCC
>NW_017259397.1:220230-222603 GCF_001594045.1 Atta colombica
CAGGCACCGTACACCCTCGGTATGTATCACCAGCTATTTCCCTCGCGATCGAGTCTCTCTCGACGGCGTCGTATAATCGACCCTTACACTTACAGAGTTCTCCTTTTTCTCTTTCTCTCTCTTTTCCTTTCCCTCCTTTTCTCACCGTCGCCACCTCTCTCTGTTCCTCTTCCGTTCGCGTTCGCGCGTTCGCTCCGTTCACACACATGTACGCATCCACGCACACAGCACCATGCGCGCGCGCGCGCGCCCGCTCTCTCTCTCTCTCTCTCTCTCTCTTTTCCTTTCTTATTTTCTCACTCTGTTTCTCCTTAAGTACTAGACTCCTCCTCTCTCACGCAATTTCTGTGTTTCCACACCTATCTTCTTCTTCTCCTCTCTCTCTCTTTCTCTCACTCTTCCTCACTCTTTCTCTTCAGCTCTCTTGGTTCGTTGTTTTTTCACGACCAAAAAATCGACAAAGTCTTAACAGGCCGGTCGGTCCGGTTGCTCGTAGGAATTTACAGTGTTCTCGCTTCCACGAATATGCGCGCGCGCCAAGTCACTCTAGCAACGGCGAAATCTTGTAGTATGGGTAAATAAACGCGGGATAATGTACATCTTTTGCGTTAGCAAAGCAAGAGACATGCGTTACATTGGACTCGTAAGATTCACTGCACTTTTTCGCAAGACGCGTATGTGAAACCGTCGAACCGTACAACCTCTCTCCTTCAGCGGTACAAGGCAAACTATTGGATTTTGTGATGGCAAACAAGGAACCGACTCCGACTGGTCGCGTAGCGGGACGGGAGATGATAGTGGGGGGAGGGGGAATGTACTGCGCAGGAGCGTATTGGCGCGACCAGCGGCGTCTCTGTTACCAACCACTCGGGCTGTCGGGCACTCGGAACTGCTGCTACCGATGATCAGGCTTTCCACAACATCGCACCGCCATCGCCATGTCCATCGTCCGTGCCATCCTTGGCGCAACGAGTAATGTTTCGATTAGAGAGTACCAAGTGCGAATTTGTAAAAATTCTTTCACGCGCTATCGATGGCTATCAAGCTTGTGTGATCGTTGCTTATCCGATTTCCGTGGTCGCGTGTTCTCTCTCTCTCTCTCTCTTTCATTCACTCACTCACTCACTCACTCTCATTTTCTCTCTCGCACGCATGCGGAGAGTCTCAAAACGGAGGAATTGAGGTCATTAAGGAACGGAGATAGGGACCGATTGCGTGCAAATTCAGCGACGATATTATTCTTACATATACATGTATGTATGTATGTATTATAATTGAGCGACATTTATTAGCATCGCATAGTTATCCGCGTGATCCAAATATAAACGTAAAAGCGCGTCTCTTTCACGAATAATCCTTCGCGCAATTATTATTTTTTTATTAGGCAAACGAAAATTCGCACGAGTTTTTAACCTTTATCTTTTTCTCTTGAATTTGTCGCGTCTTGCGACTAAATTGAAAATGCGAATGTAAAGCACACGCGCGCTTTCAGTAGTGTAGATATGAACCAAATTTCAATATTTCCCTCATTGCGTGACATCTCGGTATACGATAGGAGTGTTGAAGACACCTCGGTGCTACATACACGGCGATTACGGCCCTGAATTGCGGCGCCGCTGGCGGCGGTTTTGTTAAGGCGTAGGTAGGTAGGTAGGTAGGTAGGTAGGTAGATAGATAGATAGGTAGGTAGGTAGGTAGGTAGGTAGGTAGAGAGAAGTAGGGAGGGCGTAGCAATGCGCAGCAAGACGCAGAGACATGCGCGCGGCGTGATCTCGTAGCTCGTAGCCATTGTAGCCAACGGCTTACCCAGCTGTAAGCTGTTCCAAGAGACGAACGAATCCCCCCATCTTGTAATCTGGGTCATGGGAACTGCGCAAAATAGCCGACAAGATCGCGTCGTTCATTGAAAGCAGTAAAGAGATCGTCAGTGACAATTCTCTACAAGTGTTGTTTCGTTGTACATATTGCAACGCGCCGTTCGATAATTACGACTGCACTTATACGAGGTGCACTGTACGTCGCAATCGTTTTATCTCTCAATGAGCTTGACTGATCGCTGACCGTAGGCTCGGCCCGGAAAGAGTCGCGCGTCGATTGGCCGACCAAGGATCTTTGCTCGGCCGTCTTGGAGTTTCACGCGCGAGGCTCAAATCACGTTCACGGTATGACATTCGCGACAGCTTATTCCCGCGAATTGTGAAAAATAAAGAGAAAAACGAATTATCGCGATCGAAATCATTATCGGACGTGATTAATTTCTTCAAATAGTAGCATGTTGTAACGCGAAAGTTGGAAGACTTTGTAACTGGACTTTATAGCGATACGAGAGACTGTTTATTTTCTCTCACTCTCTCTCTCTTTCTATATATATAT
>NW_017259397.1:222703-230564 GCF_001594045.1 Atta colombica
GATTCGTTTGCGTCGCATGCTCCAACATGCTCCTGTCATAATTCCTACTCACTCTAATAAGCGCATTGGAATGAGAAAGAGCTATGATAGAAGCACATTGGAGCATGTTGGAGCATGGGATATGAACAAACCTATGTGTGGTATGTGCAGTTAGACAGTGTCTCCTTCTAAATCTTTGTTCTCTCTGTCTATGCACTGTTTATAAGGTTCAAGGGCTACCAACTATGAAACGCAAAACATGGGACGGTATTCATAGTCTGTTCTTATTTTAAAACCGTTTTAAATAATATCTCTTAAGGCTACATCACAACATATTACTCCGAGTAAAAATTTATTCGATATATAGTATACGTTACATGTATTATATACTTTGAGTAAAATTTTCCTTGAAAAGGATGTTTTGGAACGTAGTCTAAAATAATACAGTCCTCGGATTGATTTATGACATCTTAAGATTGTACTTAAGACAGTCTTAAATGTAAAGCGGAGAGCACAGACATAATGCATAACACGTAATGCATAAGAAAATGTACCAATCAAAGTCCTTCGTTTCCTTTCTTCCTATGAAATAAAGAACTTTGATTAATTGGATTTCTTATGTTTTATGTAAGAGTCTGCGCTTCCCGCTTAAGAATCGACTATTAAATCCGACCTGTTTCGCGTCGTAAAGTTGGTATTGAATCTTTCCTTCCATGTGAAAGCAGCTGAATATTGGAGTCCCATGAGGCATATTTGCTGCGTATTGCGTAATCAATCAGAAGTGATCCGCTGCTATGGTTTCGTATCTTAAGGTGCCATCACATGAGGCGTAATCTGGATAAACTGTATATTCTAATAATTTTACGTTTTTTTAATACGTTTTCTTTATTTACTAGAATATGCCATTCTGAGAGCTGGGATTTACATTGGATGTATTTTGGAAGATTAGAGAAAAGCGACCAATTGCTGATTAGAATTTCTGTTGTACACTTTAACAGAAATGCTAAACGAATTTGTAACTTACGTGTACTTTACTCGAAAAGTAGGCTTCATGGGGAACCGGCATTTTTTCCATCGCACATATGAGCAGATGATCGAATGAATAATTAAAATTGGAAAGAATGATCTTGTGTGAGATCACTCTTAAGCAGAAAACACAAACTCTTGCATAACGCATAACAAATAAATAATGTATAAGAAAATGTACCAATCAGAGTCCTTTGTTTCTTTCCTTTCCATGAAATAAAGAACTCTGGTTGGATTTTTTATGCTTTATATATTATGCGTTATGCAAAAGTATGTGATCCTCGCTTTAAGTTTATTCGACATGTTTTCGTGAATAAATGAAAGAATCTAACAAAAAAAACATCGCTCTGCCCTGTGATCCGAAATATTAAGTTGATTATTGAGGTTAGGAAATCTGTTACAGAGGCAAAATGAATATATATGAATATAATTGTACTGTTCTACATGGGTTTAAACTTTTCACGTGATGCAAAAGGGCGCACGATTTCTATAATTGTATTGTTGCAAATTCAAAACTCATGTGCATTTTTTCAAACAGAATAAGCTAAAAGAATAAGCCAAAAATTGGATTCAATTCATGGTGGTTCCATCATGTTTCGACGTAACAACCAAATAGCGTATAAAGCATAAAATAACTAAGCAGAAATTGATGTTCAAGTGAAATGATATGATCGATGCAAGTTACGCTTACGCAAGTTATGCCGCATGTGACGGCATCCTCACTGATTGGTTACGCAATACGTGGCTTCATGGAATTTCAGCATAAGTGTAAAGCACATACTATTGCATAACGCATAACACATAAAGACATAAGAAATTCAACCAATCAAACTTCTTTATTTAATGTAAAGGAAGAAAATGGAGAACTTTGATACATTTTCTTATTCCCTAACAGTACAAACATCGATATGTCGATTGCAAATCGACTTTGGATGTCTAGTACGCTCACAAAGCTTAAATGTGGAATCATTTCGTCCTTGTTATTTAACTGTAGTTAAACAAGGATGAATGCTGTTCATGAGCGTTGTGGGCCATTGTCGGATCACAGCCTAAAATAGTTGACTTAAAATCGGCTTACAGCCGTCTTTAAAGTGGAACATTGTATGACTTATGGCTCTCGCGTACTGGAAACGCTTGCTGCGTGGCCAAATAAGACGCGGTAACCAATGAACATGTTAGGAACTGTAATTTTATTGACTACTGCATCACATTTTCCTGCGCGGTAAACGTTTCCGCGTGTGTTTCTTCAGTGTGCAGGAGCCATTAGAAACGTCTCCAAGTCGTCTAAAGTCAACTTACGGACGTCCATTTTTCAGATGTCTAGAAGTTATAGTCGACTCAGAGTCGACTTAGAATCGACTTTGTACTGTTAGGATTATGCAAGAGTCTGTGCTCTCCACTTAAGCCTAGAACTATAATAAATGTTTTAAGCTTTAAGCCTTAAAAAAATTGATCAATTATAGTCGGATGAAGAATAATTTATTATGAGTTGTCAATATCTTATTAATATAAATAATTTAAGCTTAAGACTTAAAAACTAAAAAAAAATAAATAACTTAAGCTTAAGGCTTAAAAAGGCTCTATTGCAGATCCGGGCTAAGAAACTTCAATTAGTTGAAATTTGTCTTATGAATAAGTTTACATTCCTATTTCCGTTAGATCTAACATTCCGGGTGATCTAAAGCAATATCCTGATTGGTTCATCGGTTTACGTTTAACGTTTCGGCTTAAGTTTACGTTTTATGATTACTATAGAGTTCTAAGGAGATTTGTTCGTGTTGCTCCAATGTGCTCCTGCTATAATTCCTACTGACTTCAACGAGCGCATTAGAGTGAGTAAATGCTATGATAGAAGCATGCGACGCGAACAAACTTCTAGATTTGTAAGACTGGTGTTAAGTGTTTTGATTGGTCAATGTAATCACGTCTTAGCTGCCAATCATGAATTGATTTCTGTGTAATTAGTATTAAAAATGGCTATTTAACGATTGATTAGTGAATTTTATAGTCCACCTTGCAAACGACACCATTTTTAATATTTTTTTAAATACTTTTTTATACTTTTTAATATTTTTATACTATTTAATACAGGATGATATTTCATTTATGCATTTATGCATTTTTATCGTACAAATTTTTCAAGCCTGTCGATTGGTTATAAGATAAAGAGATCCGAGGACTTCTCTGTCCTACACACATTTATTGTATGACAAACACGCACAAATGAAATAGCACCCTAAGTCGGTCGCGCTTCTCTGATAAATCTAGGGCAACGTTTCAAAACTTCCTCTCCGTTTTACTCTATATGCCATACGTTACATGTACTATATATTTCGACTAAAATTTTCCTCAGAGAGGAAATTTTGGAACGTAGCTTAGGACTCTAATGTTTTCTAATGATAATTACATTTACTATAATTACTGCGTTATTATAATTACTGCGGCTATAAATGAGGTTGGAGGAAGTAGTTGGCATTTTTATTTTTTTTTATTTAATATAGGCAGAAAAAGCTACATTAAAATCTGGAGCATATGATGCCTCAATGTTAGTATCGCAGCTAATATGGCGGCAAGATTTTAATCTAGCTAACAATCTAGTAGAAAAACAAGCATCGTGTGCTACAGGATTTATCATCGTTTTTGTTTCTCGAATATGGCGGAATCAATAAAAAAATCATCACTCGATGGCTTAATGCTTAGGAAGCTTTTATATTGGTTACCGTATGCCACAATCTATAAGAACTGATTAATCATCACAGTCACAGAGTATTTCCCTCTCATTTGACTGTAAGGGAATATTCGAAGGTGATTGCTCACTTTTTATAGAATATGGCATATGACAGTAAAGTTACGGCCAATATAAATGCTACCCTAAGCCTTGTATTCATGATGCTAACAATAGGTCTGAGATCTCGGATGAAGAAAGAGTTGATCAGTTGCAATGATCATTTGATCAAATTGTTCAAATATGATTTGTTAATTTTTTCTCTGTCCGTGATCTCGCATTCGATGACTGATTTCTAACATCGTGGACATTCAAGCTAGAGGAACTCTTCAGAAATTGAGTCTAACTTTCTTATGACCACCTGAATTTGACCATCTCTTGAATTTGATCTTTTTTTTTATTTCGTACTTATATCATGTAGTTTAAAGACTAAGGAGATCGAACTTATATGGACTATAACACTAGAAACGTAGGTATTCGCGTTCCACCATTTTTATTCCTTTTCCCATTTCTTGCTCTGTCCCCATTCCATCTGAACTATGACGGGTCATTACAGGTTATGATTTGTACTTGAAATTTTATAACTCTTCATTCCATTTTTGCTTTCAAAATCATTTGAATATCTATCGTAATATTAATGCAGGACCTGAAGAAGTATCTGGCGTTCAAGTATTTCTAGATAAGGTGTCAAATATATATGTCAATTTGAAAAAAAGGATTGAAATTTTTCATCTACAAGGAAGTGTAGTGATATTTATTCACAAGTCATGCATTTATTTTACAGCAATACAAGTTGTGACGAATATTATCCGCAGGAAATTTAAATAATCAAACCTTTTCTGATCTATTGATAGATCTATTGAGTTTATCGCAACGCAACAAGGCATTTTATAAATTTTTTTGCCTTCGTTAATATATAATATTTCAGTTTTTTTATATCTTTCTTTTCGTCTCTCAGTCTTATGGTAAAATTTCGAAGTGCGGAAATACATAAATACAGAGCTACAAGGTTTTCAACAGCTTAGAAGCTATAACTTATAACAATCGTAACGATCCTAACTTTCTCATTTCAGCGGAGTGGGAATAGAGCAAGGAATGGGGAAAGGAGTAAAAATGGCGGATATGCGAATACTCACGTTTATAGTGTCTTAGTTGAACGACAGGAGAATGCTCGATTGTAGTTAGTTGATTCTTACATTCTGATCCGGTTTAAATTCTTGATGGAAACTAAGCCATTATCAGAGTGTGATGTCACAGAATAATGTCTTTATTCTTAGGTTATATGTATTCGGTTGTGTGTGCGTAAGCATATATGAGAGGAGTTTTGCAATTCGAACGCCGCTCACGAGTGCCACCAATTCAGAAACTTGATTTTGATCACACTTTTCAAAGTCTAGTTTGATCCTCTCCTTAATCTTAATTTTCCATGGATTTAGTATAATATCAATAATAGATTTATGATTTTAATTTAGACTTAAATTATAAATCATTCAGAATATATACATATAATATATAAGAATGTAAAATGTTTCATAATTATCAGTGATCAAAAGACTAAATTTAAATCACACACTCATGTAACTCTTTAAATTTATATCTTTGATGTAGACTATTCCATATTAATGTGTTGTAAAAAGTTTACGAAGTAACTTGTTTGAATTGATTGTGAAAATGATTAGAAATGTTGTCGTAGCCATGTCTGGCGGTGTTGATAGCGCCGTGACGGCTTTTCTACTTAAAAACAAAGGTAAGACTAAAGAAAAATTCTAGCTTTATCTCTTTCATTAATATACGTGTAAAGATACACACACACAGATACACACGCGCACGCGCGCATGCACACATACGTGTATATGTATATATATATATATATATATATTTTTTTTTTAAGAATTTAATATTACTGGAATATTTATGAAAAATTGGGATGTTAGAGATGAAATAGAAAAATGCGTGGTTGAAAAAGATTATAACGATGCTCGATGGATCTGTGACAAATTAGAAATTCCTTTGATACAGATCAACTTTGTTAAAGAATATTGGAATGAAGTTTTTAGGTATTTAAAGGTATATTTAAGTGTTCGAATTTTTTGGTAATCACAAATGAGGAGATAGTACATTTTTATCCTAATTTTTCCAGTGATTTGATAGAAAAATATCAGAATGGATATACTCCGAATCCAGATATTTTGTGCAATAAGAACATCAAGTTTGATAAATTTTTTCATTTCGCACGCAATAAGTTTCAAGCAGATGCAATTGCAACAGGTCATTATGCTAAAACAAGTTTCGGACCATACCTAGAGAATTATAAAGCAAACACTAGTAAGTATCTTATATTAAGTAAAATTGATCCATCAATTAAATATATTATTTCATTATGTAATGCTACTATTATAATTCTGTAGAGGTACGCTTGTTACAAGCGCAAGATAGGAATAAAGATCAAACGTTCTTCTTGAGTCAGATACCGCAACAAACTTTGAGACATTGTATGTTTCCTCTTGGAAATTACTTGAAAAGTCATGTAAAGATGATGGCTACACAAACAGGATTGTGCCAAATAGCACGAAAGAAGGAAAGCATGGGTATTTGCTTTGTTGGAAAACGTGAGTTTCAAGATTTTATTTCAAAGGTAAAAGATACACATTTCTCTCCTAATGCCGATTGCTTCCGATAAAATAAAATGACAATAACAATGATTTTGTAACGATTGCAGTACATAGCAGATAAACCTGGTAACTATATAGATCTGGACAGTGGACTGCAGATAGGTAAACACGATGGTATTCACAAACGGACAATAGGGCAAAGATGTAAAATTGCTGGCTGCCTCAAACCTTATTACGTGTTTAACAAAGATCAAGAGTCAAATATTATTATAGTGGTATACGATGGAAAATAAAGATTTTGTTGAAAATAAATTAAGATTTGTTAATGATTTTTTTTTTCTGATGTACATAGGTAGGTGGTACAACTCATTCAGCATTATACACTGACTTTTTAATAACACAGAAAATACATTGGATTAGTGAGGAGCCGTGCGAATTAAGACGGAATAATGGCGTGTTAAGTTGTTACTTTCGCTTTCAACACAGAGATCCATTAATTGCTTGTAGAATATACAAGATATCCAATGATCGTTTATTTATTCGTCTTGATGCACCTTTACGAGCAATTACAAAGGGCCAGGTAATGAATAATATACAGTGCATAAAAAAAATGAAGATGTAAAGTACTTTTGATATTTTGACTCTTTATATACGCAATAACAATTAAATTATCATAAAAATCATAATAGTCATTTACTAACCAAATTTTATTTCGATAAATTAGGTAATAACACCATTCATTTTTCATTATTCACTATTGCTTAATTTTTTACATTAGTTTAGCTGTATCATATATTGACTAATTTGTGTGTGTGTGTTTGTGTGTGTGTGAATATAAAATGTGTGTATATAAATTTCAGTACGCTGTCTTGTACTCTGGAGAGGAATGTCTGGGCAGCTCAATGATAACGTATGCAGGACCATCTTATTTTGCACTTGGGCGGAATTGTATAGATTACACTCGTTGGCATAATTTAATAGCATCTAATAAAGTTTAAACTCTTAAACTTAAATTAAACTTAAATTGTGTATGTATAAATATATATGAATATTTTTAATTAATAAAATTAATGTTTCAGTACAATCGTTTATAAATTTATCCATATATAACATATGTTTATTTTCACATATTTAAGTATTAATTTTCTCTATACACACATTGCAAAGCTACAATATGCATATACTCGCTGCGCAAGTGTACTGTTTATCATCGCACAATGGATCAATCAAACGTACCACACACACACACACACACACACACACACACACACACACACACACACACACACACACACACATATTATTGTATACATATTTTTTTTTGTTTATGCGTATACTTTTACTTTGCGTGACTATACACATTGCAATAATTTCAAATTTTAGACTGTCAACATGTTCCGATAGAAATGCGCTCAAATTTCTATTTAGATGTTTATTCAAATCGTAGTTGGCTATTTTCGATTTTTTCCAAGTGATAGTCATATTTCTCTCAACGTCCTTCAGATTACTAATTTGTAAT